>NC_141991.1:126456578-126492649 GCF_049901715.1 Pseudonaja textilis | reverse complement strand
TTCCACATTGTTTCTCTTTAATCATTATTCAGTCATATTTCCTTTCTATTTTATCTGCTATTCAATCATCACATTTATATTTTCCTCTGGCTTGTTTATAATTATTCTCATCTAGTCTTCCTCCGAGATTTTATTATTTAATTCTTAATTAAACACACACACATAAGACATAAACATAAAAACATAAAACTTTCTTCTAGAAAGTAACCCGGCCCCAATTACCTCTTTTTGTATGGACTTCAATTGAATTCATGCTCTTCTTATATACCATTACCTATCTTATTCACCATTCTATATCTATTATATAACTCCTCTCCACTTTTGCCTCATCTTAATTCTGTTTTATATATTTAATCTTGCTTTAAAGAAAAATATTTTTATATCTTTTGTCCATTTCTCCATTTACATCTGTCTCATTTCCAATTTAAAAAAGAATAGTTTCCCCTGGAATCACTAATCGGAGTATGGTGCCTTTCTATCATTCCCCTAAATTAAAATTTAAAATAACACCTAAATCCCAATCAGATTCTGCTTAGTACATTCTACTATTTCAGAAACCAATACTACAATAATAAATCCATAACAGTCAACACATTAATCCATTAAACTCTATATTTAAACTAATATTTCAAACATTCCCTTTAGTATTTTATTAAAACTTAATATCATTCATTATTAAACCTTTTAAAGTTATACCTTGATATTTTAGTCTTTTATTAAATCTTAAAAAGTTCTGATTATCTACTTATAATACAAATACCACTATTACAATACTCATGTGTACTTTGCAGAATCCCCCCCTTTTTTTAAAAAAAACCCATATATTACCCATTATCCCTAAAAAAATTTTTTCTTTTTTTTCCATCTTGTTTTATATCTTTGTAACTTTTTTTCCCCTTTTCCCTTTCCTTCTTAACCCACCTAAACTTTTTACCCCCTCCTCTCCAAACCTCTGCCTTCTTGATTTCCCCTTTCTGTTGCATTCCTCTTTCCTTTTGCTTTCTAGTATTCTGTTGTTTTTGCATCTTCTTTTTCTCTTTCATAAACATTTTTTTATTTCTTAAGTCCTTCCTTTTCGCTCCTCTCTTTCTCCTTTCTTTCTTAGTCACACCGTTTAGTTCATTAAAAATGGCTTCTTCTTCCTCGGCTTCTTCCAGCTGTTGTTTAATTTGCTGACACATGACAAGCGCCATATCTAGGAAACAAAGGGCTTCTCCCATAACATCTTTGCCTTCTTTCTTTATTTTTAAATATTGTTTTTTTAGTTCATCAAGAGATAGAGCCATTTTGAACTGTTTCTTCTTCTTCTTTTGTATCCTCTTCTTATTATTAAGCCAATCAGTTATTTCCAAACTTAAAACAGTTCCCAAAAGTCCCAAAATCCCGCAGTCATCAAACAGTCCAGGCAGAGTACAAGCTTCTTCTTTTTACAATTTCTCTTCTAGGGGTGAAGTCAAATTAGGGAAAGAAAAAACATCCAGTCTGTGCTTTAAATCTTTCTTAGAATTAATTTCTATTCTCTTTATCTTCAAGGCATCTCCTCCAGCAAAGTCTTAGAGTAAAAATTTTTTTTCCCAAGCCTCTCCCTTCCCACTTATAACAAGGTTTAGGTTTTACCTTCTATTAAAAACAGGTTTTCCTTGTCCATTTGTTAATTCCATAAGGGAGGGAGAGTAACTTCCCCTTTTTGTCACTTTTCTTCGCAGCTGAAAACATCAATCGGGAACATTATAGCTTCCAAGCCAATACTTTCCCAGGTGTTAAATATGTCCTTAAGGTCCCAGTTCAACCAAGAAAAAACTTTCGTTTTAAAACTCCTTCTTCTTCCTCCTGCACATTCTTTATCCAGTTGCCGGCTTCTTTATGGCGGCCATAAAGACCGCCGCTCCACCGTCTTGAGAGAAGGGGGTTATTGCCGGCTGGGGGGGGGGGTTGCAATACCCCTCAACCCCTGTCCGGATCCCCCCTTTCTTCAGCTGCCCCAACAGGGCAGCCTTAGGCTCCAAATCCGTCAGGATCGGAGGCACCAAGGCGGCTAGCACAGCAGGGATCGCAGAGAAAGCGAATCCCTGCTGTCACCGAAGCCGACAAACCGGAAGTGGTCAGATGGACATACCTTTTTATTACAAATTCCAAAGTAAAAAAATGTACAGTACAAAGGAAATCAGGTAAGTCAGATGCTGTTCATTCAACCTGTTTTGTTACTTTTAAAATGCATGTTATTTTCTTCCCCCTGCTTCTCCCTTCCCCAAAACACCTTTCTCCCATTTGCTGTTGTTATCTTAAACCAGGGAGTCTTCAAACTTGACAGCTTTAAGACTTGTGGACTTCAACTCCCAGAATTCCTCCTCCAGGCATGTTAGCTCAGGAATTCTGGGAGCTGAAGTCCACAAGTCTTAAACTTGCCAAGTTTGAAAACCCTTGTCTTAAACGAAGCAAACCTACAGGCTGGGTTTAAAGATGTGGGCAATAAAGACATTTGTGAGATAGTGTTACAAGCAGAATGCAGCAAAAAAAAAAAAAAAAAAAGTATTTGCCCTGATATGGTGGGGGGAGCTTTCATGGAGGTTTTAGCAGTATTAACCATACCTGTGATGTATTAACCATTAAGCAGACTAAACACATGCGTAGGGCACCAGGCCCAAAGGGGGCATCACAAAGATGAGAATATGGCTTCGTTTGTACAGGAGAGGGGCACCAAGATTTGTCAGTGCTTAGGGCACCAGTGAGCCTTAATTCACCACTGAACCACATCATCTCAGTATTTTTCCTTCAGTCCATGGTTCTGTCACATACATATCTAGAACACAAATGTCCATGTGAACCTCAAAATAGAATTTGAACAGATGTGAATTAAGTTGAGCCTCACAACACCCCTGTGAGGTAGATAATTACCCATTATACAGATGGGTAAGATAATTTGTGTTGTTTTGTTTGCTGGGAGGATGAAAATTTAAGTTGGCTCTGACTGGGAACAAATGATTATTTTCCCTGTAATAATTTGTAGGAATATGTCCAGGATAAAGAATGTAAGTCATTAGAAAATGAAAGAGTTATATGCAAAACTACTAGAAGAAAAGCCTAGTGCTACATGGATAAGGGAATGGCTTTTAAACAGCCAGTGGCATTTTTGTCCAGAATGCTAGACCCTATCTGTCAAGGATAAAAAAGGAGTTAGAGAAAGTGGAGGCAATATAAATGAGGGAATGAGGGGGTAGAACCTATTGAGGTAATTCCCCGTTAGGAGAATGAGCGCGTACAGGGAGACGTCTTGAGAGTAGTGTTTGAATAATACACAAATAGCACACAGATACACTGTACATTAAATGTAGGCTTTTACTTCCAGAAAGGTTTAAAGCAAAGTCCAAAATAGGCAGTCCAAAATCATTCACAGGTAAATCAGTCAGTTTTTCAATCCAGTAACAAAGTCCAGTGTCAAAATCAGTTCAGTATCAGACTTACATCAAATCCAGAAACAGCAGTCAGTTAGGAAGAAATGGAGGAACGGCAATACTTTCCAACAGAAGGAAAAACAGAGATACACTCACACTCTCTTCTGAGACTAAGACTAAACAACCCAGGTTTCTGGCTCCATCTTATGGCTGTTTGAGAAACCACACCTAATTACAGTTTTGCATTTTCTTAAAGATACAGTATTAAAATGTCTATCCTGGTTTTTATATTTCTAACCCAAATACCTGTTTGGTGACTTATATTCCTAACAGAACCAAGTGATAAGGGGAAGAGGATGTGGTGGTACGGGCAGGGAGGACAGAGTGAGGAGATGTTGTGGCTGTGGCCAGCCTGGACATTTCAGGACAGACTGCCCAATGCAAAGAAGGGAAGTGCAAGTGTATAATATGATGGTAGAAGAAGAAAGTCAATACTAGCGGTGTCAGAGGCGATTCCCTTTTGGGTCCCATGTAGAGCCCTTGATAAATTTAGTAGTGGGACCCAAGGAAAGAGGAAGTGGTGTTTTTAATTGACACTGGGGCAACGAGAACTTCAATATCAGTATTAACTGAAGAGATGAAATTAAGTAGAGAAAGCATTAGAGTATCTGGAGTAAAAGGAAGGATTTCAAGTATCCAAATTAATGGCCCTCCAATTGGGAATAAAAGGACAAAATAAAAAGTTAGAGGTAGAAATGTGTGTGTGTGTGTGTGTGTGTGTGTGTGTGTGTGTGTACACCCACTTAAAATAACACTCCAGAATCCAAACAAAGTAGTTAGGCAAAAACAGTACTCAATTTCTATAGAAAAATAGAAAGGGTGGTGTCCCAACCTTTACCCAAAAACAATCAAGAACTAAGGAAATTCTTAGGCTTGCTTGGATTGTATTGTGGATTGTATGCACTAAATCAAGCTCTATGTATGTTGGAAGGATAAAAAGATTCCAGATAAGCGTTTGGGATGGCACATACTTTTGGATGGAAAGAGGAATGATAAATAGCAAGGGAAAAGAACTAGTACATGAAATTCTGATAAAGGAAACGATGAGTTCCTTACAAAAACCTAGAAAAATAGCAGTGACACATGTGAATGCACACCAAAAAGGGAGATCATTTGAGAACATAGGTAATCGGATTGCTAATGAGGAGGCAAAATTGGCTGCTAGTGTGGAGAGAATGGAAGTGTTAATTCCTGTTTTAGAATCAGCAGAATAATTTAATCTGTTCACTGAGAAAGAACAAAAAAGAGTTACAACAAATAGGAGGACAGGAGGGGGAGAAAGGAAAGTGGTTTCTCCCAGATGGAAGACAAATAATAAGCAAACCAATTGCACGAGAATTGCTGGAAAAACTACATGAAGGAAGTCATTGGGGAATTCAAGCCATTGCAGAGGAACTTTTGAAATGTATGGTTGTATTGGAATATACCCTGTGGCAAAATCAGTTATAAATGTTTAATGTGTAAAAAGATAAACAGATAAGCTGTCAGGAAACAACAGGTGGGTGGAAGGCCACCATTGCTCAGACTCTTTCAATGTATTCAAGTGGATTTTACAAAATTGCCAAAAGTGGGAGGAGTAAAATATTTATTGGTCATAGTAGACCACCTCACAGGGTGGGTAGAAGCTTTTCTCTGCAGTAATGCTACAACAACAGTGGGGTCAAGAATATTGTTAGATCAAATTGATATTGGAAACGCATATGCCATGGACTAAATGTCTTCCTTTAGCCCTATTGAGAATATGGACCCAACCTGGAAAAGACATTGGAAGCAATATATACATGAACTGTCCAGATATTTCGATTTCCTCAGGAAACAAGGACTTTTGGCTCAAACACTACCTTTGGAGTTTCCAGTCCATAAATTCTACCACAGTGATTGGGTGCTGATCCAGAGCTGGAAGGAGAAGTTGACTCTGAAGTGGGAAGGACCGTTCCAAGTACGACTCACCTCCGAAACCACAATCCGGATGGCAGAGAAGGGTTAGGCACATTACACCCATGTAAAAGGCTGTGTGTCTTCACCGACCACCTGGAACAGTATTCCGTATGGGGACCCACTGAAGTTAACCTTGCAGAAACAATAAACTATACAAGTTTAATAACTGATGAGATTTGCCCCAAGAGGTTCTGAATTCGAGTGGAAGCAGCTGAAAAGAGGCGGCGAGTCCAAATCCAGTGGAGAAAACCTGGAGCTGGGACCAGGAGTGCAAACCGATATACATAGTGTAAAAAATTAAAAATAAGGTTTATAAAACTACCAGGACATATGGTGATGAGGAAATTGTATTAAGCAGAAATAGAGGTTGGGAAGAAGACCTTTTAAAATCACCTTTCTCTCTCTCAGGAAATTTTCTTTTTTTTTCTTTCTTTTTTTAAATCAAGTTTTTTATTTCAGTCTACACATAGACAATAATACATAAATAGTGTGGCATCAATATATCATACATTTTAGTATAAGCAAAGTTAATAATACCAATCGTGTCTCTTAATACACATATTCACATTAAGTCATAATCGTTCATTGCTTATTTTCAATATTTCAATACTCTCTCCTAATGCCAACCACCAGATCATTTAAACATACCTAGTAATTTCATTATTCAATTTCCTCTCCAATTTTTATTTTTTAAATAAAAAATTCTCATTTGGCAAGCAGTGTGGTTCCAGCTTTCACATCTCAATGCAAACATGACCATAGTTACCTATTCATTTTATTTATTCAATTTCATATCACATTATTCTTATTAATATTAAATATCAAACTTATCCAATTCCAATTCATGTGATAGCTTGTTTCATTTTTCTTAGGATATTCTCATATTTTATTTCACAATATTATCTAAAATTCTTCTCATTTCTATGTTCATTTCCCATATTACCTTTTTCTGTCACATTTGCAATTTTTATCACTCCTTATTCTATTAATTCATATTGTCCCCTTTGGTTAATAATTCCAGATAGCCACCTTCATTCTACGTTAATACCAATCTCCCTATATACTATATATCACACATACATATATTTTTTGTAAGATTCCGCATTATATTTTCTCAATCACCTTATAAATCATCTATCCATTACAAGAATATTAATCTAATCAATTAATTATAGCAACTGATATTAATCTTTCCATAATGATTCTCATTACATCATTTTTATACACAGCTAATCATCAATTAATATATAGTGTTCTTATTATAAATTCCCATTTCCATATTTATTTCATTGTTCCATGTCTAATGTAGCAATAATCCTTTAATAAAAGAGAGAAAGAGAGAAAAAAAGAGGGCTAAAGAAAAAAAACATTATCAGTTACATTCTTATCTATTTTCAGTACTTATTTTTATACATCACAACATATTACCTTGCGGAATCTCCTTCCCTATCCTTTTTATCACCCATTATCTCTCACTCTCCAAGCAATGTAATTCCTTTTCATCCTTGTTTGTTTCCTGTTTCTGTTTCTTTTCTGGTCCTTTCTCTTAATTCCCCTTTTCCCCATTCTTATTTCCCTCCATTTCTCATTCCAATTATTAAATTTATCTCCCTCCCTCTTTTGATTTTCCTTTTGTACTTCCTGTCAGCTATGGAATTCATCGCTGCCACGTAGTTGGAGAAAGTGGGAGGGGGGGTGATGTTTATTGAGTAGCTCTTAGTAGACAAAATATTTTATTTTGATAGTTCAAGGTTAGAGAGTATGGTGCAGAAAGAATTAGAACTTACTTTGGGATTGGTGCATGTGATGTGTCTTTTAACTTTATTTTCAACAATCAATGCCCTTAGGTCTTTGTCTCCAAGTCTTCTAGTTAGTCCTTTCCCAGCTATTTCCCACAATCGCCAGGTGGCTTTATAACAATGTTTTCAATATCTTCCCCCTTGTAATATTCTAATGTCACTTTCCAGAGTTTTTTTTAATTATAATTGAGTTTCTTTTACTTTCTTTTAAATTCAAAAGTTCAATTTCTTAAAAAGACCAAGCACTTTTCAAAGAGTCATTGAAATTTTTCCTGCACCATCAGGTGGCACTCTTGGTTCTTTGCTACAATTCACTCCTTCCTTTACTTTTATTTTCTTTGTTAAATACAATACTTTTATTAAGTTTGCTTATTCAAACTATTTGCTTTTATTTCTTTTCTTTTCAACACATTCAATTCCAGCACTTAATTATGCCCTTTAAGCAGGGGGTGGGATTCTACCGGTTCTGACCGGTTCTATAGAACCGGTAGTTATGATTCTGCAGTTTGGAGAATCGGTAAATTGAGCCCCTGGCTGGCCCTGCCCCTCCCTGCCTCTCCCACCCAGTCACTCCTCATCTCGCCCACCATTACTAACCTGCCTTCGCCCACCATTGCTGCCTGCCTTTTGCCGAGGCCCTGATCTCCCTGGGTGAGTGAACCTGCAAGCAAGCCCCGGTTGAGTTGACTCCCTGGCTGGCCTAGGCTGCTGCATTGTCCTCCTCACCATCCCTGGGCTTGCCTGGCTTGCTTCACTGCCGGTGCGTTCTCCTTTCCCCCCTGGCCAGGAAGCCACATGGATGAGCTGGCCAGGAGAACAAATTCCCCAAGGATTTCTTTGCTTAGCTGATTTGCAACTCCTTTGTATTTCTTGCCATCATGTGCAGGGAAAGAAAAGTTTTAAATCAATCGCAATCTTTTCTTTTTTTTGCTAGAAATTGGAATTGATTAAGGTTTTTTTAGCCCCACACAAACTTTTCTTTCCCTGCACACAATGGCAAGAAATGCGAAGGAGCTGCAAATCAGCTAGGCCAAGAAATCCTTAGGAGAAGCAAGGGTATCTGGGCGGTGGTGGGTGGGGAAAGCTCCATCGTGCCACACTGCAATGGTGAAATGGGCAAAGAAGTGGCCGGCATGAGGGAAGGAGGAGGCTGCCTGCTGCCCTTCCCCTCTTCCTGTTCCTCCTGCTCCCCTCATGCTGGCTGCTCCATTTCCCATTTCTACATTGCAGCGCAGTACCCAGGAATCCAACTTGGTAGCATGGGCGGTGGGGGGGGGGGGGATAATTTGCCTGACCAAACTAACCCCACACAGTCCCTGCTACATACATTGGGCTCAGCAACAGCTTCAGGGTCGCTCAATTGGTGGTGAACAAAACAGCCCCGTCGTGTTTTGAAACAACCCCTAGGGTGGGGTGGGGTTTCTAAAATGTGCATACTCACCAACCACATTCTCTGGCTTCTCGGCAAGCCGCAGAACCTCTCCAGGCTCAGCAGAGCCAATTTGGCTAGTGTCTTTTTAGCTATGCTGGCGCAAGGGGGCTGGTGTGTGCATGTGCTTTCTAGGAGTCCCCTCTTTTAAGGGGCACTAGCTTTGGGATTTACAGGATTGTGGGTTGATCTGCTCCCTACCTCCTCCTCCCCACCCCCTTGTCCTTTGGCTTTATAGGTAGATGGTCCTCCCGGGGATTTGCACCTGGTTTACTGCCTACAAGTCTGTTATTTTTGGAGGGTCCTTTTCAGACAGGGTGAACTGTGGTTTTGCACTGATGTTCGGATGGATGGCTGTGTGGGTGTTTAACTTCATTAATGAAGTTTACTTTATCCTTAAGCACTGCCTTTGAAACTCTATAGTTTTTCATCTGTGCATTTTAGAAAGTTTTGGTGTAAGAGTAAGAACTTAGAGTGTATTCATAGTGTAGGTCTGGTTTTAAGATTGTGATCATATAAAGTTGAAAGGGAATAATGATAATAAATAAAAAGTAGAATATCATAACATTAAGTAGAAAGTTACTCTATAGACATTTTCTCTCTTGTAAAATATATGTTATCCCGCTGTAAACGTATTTCCTTATGCATTTATTCATTGTTCAACATATGCCTGAAATCGATTGCATCCTCCTGTATCAAGTATATGGTCCTGTTATCTAAATCCTTCATGAATCCTTCCATAAAGGCCACCCCATTTCCTCCAGGAATTGGCACATAACTATATATCCAACTGTCAAAGCAATTCACACACACATCTTTGACCTATAGTGTTAACGAAAGGCTGAAGTGGTCAATTAGGCGGACAATAGAGAAAAGATAACACTGCCAGAAAAGAATCTGTTTGTTGAAGAAAGATGTAAATCTTAGTTAGATTACATGACTAGAATTTTATAGCTAGTTAGATTACATGACTAGAGATTTAAAAGGTAATTAGAGAACCAAGAACAATTTCTTAGAACTTTCACTTTGATTAAAAAGTAAAGTCTGCTTTCTTTGATTTGCAAGCCTCTGTTTAAGTCTTTGTTTTGGTTCATTTTTGGCTTAAGCATCCTGCCAGACCTTACAAAATGAATAATTCAAAATTAATTTTTTATTGATAAAATGCTGCCTCATCTCTTCATCTTGACACTGGATATGGGATCTGCAGCAAAAAGAAGGCTGGGGAATTCTGAAGGCTGAAGTCCATACAGGTAGCCCTCGATTTAACAACCATTCCTTCTACCCTCTATTCCCACCTTCCGGTAAGGCCAATAACTTTATTCTGGAAATTACATGTTCAGAAGGAAGCCGAATCCAGTAGGCCCCTTGAAATTAACAGGATTAACTTCTGTATATACAGGTAGTCCTCAATTTACAACAGTTCACTTAGTGACCATTCGAAGTTACAATGGCACTGAAATGACTGCTTTTCAACTTACAGTCATTGCAGCATCCTCTTGGTCAAAATTCAGATGCTTGTCAACTGGTTCATATTTATGACAGTTGCAGTGTCCCGGAATCATGTGATCAACTTTGGCAACCTTCTGACATATTTACTTAACAACTGTGTTAGTAACTTAATGACTACAACGTTTCCAGAACTGCTTTAAGGGCATGGGGAGTATAAATGTCAAGCTCTCATCCAAAAGTCAGTTTACTTGCTTCCTGAGTTAAGATAGCAGTCCCAGCCACAGCCTTAAGGCACGCAGGCCATCCTTTTGCAACATTATCCAGTTGTTTAGAGAGATAAGCTACAGGGTGATGACATGTTCCTATTTTCTGGGTGAGGACACCCACTGCTACATTCTGTTTAGTATCTACAAATAATTGAAACGGTTTATCCAAATCTGGGAGGCCTAAACTGGGGGCTTGCAACAGTGCCTGCTTGAGCAATCGGACACTAGTTGCTTCCTGTGTTCCCCACTGTAGCGGCTCCTTATCCTGTCCTTTGGTAGCTTCATAGAGGGGCTTGGCAATCAGGCTGAAATTGGGGATCCAGATACGACAAAAGGCAGCAGCTCCTAAAACCCCCCTCAAGTCTTTCCTGTTAGGTGTTGGGAGCGGACATATAGCCTCTTTGCGTTCGTGACCTAAGGTACGTTTCCCCTGCTCTATGTCATAGCCCAAATATCGGACCTTTTCTAAAACCAACTGTGCTTTTTTCTTAGAGGCCTTATATCCCAGGTCTGCAATAGGAGTAACAACTCGTGTGTGTTTTTCCAGCAATCATCTTTTGTGTGACCAGTGGATCCCCGGGGCTTCTCGTGAGAGGGGATATCCGGTCTAGTCGGGCTATTAATCCTGATGCCCCATAGGATTCTCCCTCATCTGACATCCTTTTAAGCCAAGAGGGGGTACGTATGGGGGTGGGTGCGGTAGTTCTTCTGGGCAGCTAGGCATGACTGGGGTGGACTTCTTTAGTTTGGTCAGTGGTAAAGTTCGTGACACTAGGAGCCTGCACCGTTGTATTTTGAATTTTCTAAGCCATGGTGGAGAGTGGTTTAATAGGTCAAGCCAAACATCTATGTAAGGAGCTTGGTCTGGGTGTCCTAATGTAGGTTGGAATACTAACTGATGAACCTGTGCAGCTATAGAGGTGTTTAAAGTACCTATGGCTGGCCACCCTACTCCAAATGTTGGCCATTCTCCCTCACAAAACACCTGCAGTTTATGTCTACTCCATTTAAGACCATAGTCCTGAGATTCATATGCTTCCTTAAAGTGTTTTAGTATACACCCCAATGGGTTAGGGGCACACTTTCTCCACCTCCCATGAGCCACCCAGGTCACCAGACAAGACAATTGGGAAGAGGGTTAGAAGTTAGTTAGTTACAGTTAGAAGAAGGTATGGGGTCCTTCCTCTCTTGGTAACACCAGGGATTTCCACACACTCACATCCAACCCAGGGAGCCTGGTGCACACAGCCTCCGATGGGAACTGCGGATGCCACTCGCTTTCTACTGGCCCACAGTGCTGGACAATCATAGTCACCAATGGGAACCACAGTAGCCATTCACCTCAACCATTCCTGACAATTCCGCCCACCTTTGCTTAAGAGAGGGTGATCAGTCCTCTCCTCTGTCCCTGTTTACAGGGAGGGATTGCATCCCAAGTCCAATACTTGCCTGCAGACGTGTTCCTTCTCCACTGGCCAGCTGGAAAATGTCCTGGTCTCCTTACCCTTCACCAGTGGTTCTTGAAGGTGTCAACTGCTGTTGCCGGAACCCAGCAGTATCGGGGAAGTCCCTCAGATTCAAAGGACCGATGGTGCCTGGGATGTTCCCTTCAACTCACTGAAGCACCGGCACCCGGGGTGGACCCCCCCAGTGGGCCTCAGGGCCCCTTGTGTCCCAGCAGAGTCGCCATAAATGTTGCAGCAGATCCTGTTTCCAAATCAGGACACAAGACCACGAAGGGTAGGAGAATACAGGTTTATTTGTGCAAAAGGTTCAGAGCATTAGCATGGCAAATTCTGAACCCCTGACTATCCCTGAGGGGGTTACTTTTATACAGCTCCCAGTCTCAGTGTACTACAAAAGGGGAAGCAAGTCTACTTAGTCATTCGTTCTTATTCTTCTGTTTCTTCTGTTATTTTCCATACCCACCCTTGTTTACAGGAACGTCTAGTTCTTAGGTTCAGCAATTTTGTGGTTTTCACAATATCGTATTAAGCAACTTCTATAATATTTGCGATAAAAGCTAAGAAACTTCTGCTAATTATAAGAATACTTTTCTGGTAACTTTCCGTTCTGCTTCACAGTGACTTACTTAACAACTGTGGCAAGAAAGGTTGTTAAATGGGGCAAAATTCACTTAGTACCAAAGGAGCAGCTCCTCCCATTGTGACTGCTGCAATGAATATGAGAAGCCCAGCACAGTTAACATCTCTAGCCCAATGAGTTCTCTCTTAATACTCACCATACCTGTCAATTTACCAACTCCAGTTACTGCACCAGTGAACATCGCATATCCAGTCACTATCACCTCACTGATGAATCTCTCAACACCAATGACATTAGCTGGCCCTTTAAATAAAGCCATGAGACCTATGAAAAGCATGCCTTTCCTTCCCCAGGCATTGCAAAATATCTCTTCCCAGTTAAAAAAAAAAATTCCATGCAGTATTAAAAAGAAAAGGGGGCTGCTGTGTATTGTCTAATGGATTGCTAAATTGGCAAAATGGACTGCTAAATTGGCCATGCCCACCCAGTCACATGCCCACCAAGCCATGCCCAGCCACTCACTTTACCACCAAACCATGCCCAGCCAGTCATGTGACCACCAAGCCACACCTGTAAATTAAGCCATGCCCACAGAACCGGTTGTTACAAAATTAGAATCCCACCCCTGCCTTTAAGTGCCAAAAGTCCAATAGTTGTCGAAATTAATTTCCAAGCCTTGTGTTCAAGTATTTTCCTTTAAATTTTCTCCTCCAAATTAATCCATTACAATAATTTAAGCCTATTTTATAAGATCCAATTTTCTTCTCACTTTCTCTGGACGCCACTTCCATACACTTTCCTCCAAAATAATCCTTTAATTTTTAATACTGGGGTACCTTAAAGCCCATGCATTTTGCCTAGTTCACACTCCGCTTGCTGCTTCTCCACTCCAGCAAAGTCTTAGTTTCCCAGACTGCTCTTCATCTTCATGGTGGCCATTTTGGACCACTGCTACAGCTTGCCTTTGGAAGGGGTTTTTCCTGTCAGGGAGGGGAGTTGTGGCTCCCCTCAACCCTCCAAGCGATTCCCCCTTTCTTCACCATCCCTCCAGGGTGGTTCTGGTCTCAAATCGGGACCCTCCAGCAAGTGAGCTTGGAGCAAAACCGTTCACCATCTCAGATTCCACTCTGACAACAAACAAACCAGAAGTCTCTCTCAATAAATTTTCATGCTGATATTTGTTACTAATGTAAAACTGGAGAAACTGTTAAAAGATATTTCGCAGGGAGACAGTTTACCGGTTTTAAGAGACTAATGCATAAGAGGAAAGTTGCAATTTCTGTATAACTACTACCAAAACTGGTTCTAAGATCACACAGACTTTAAGGTATCATATATAGTATAAAGGTACCTGTGCACATAATAAGACAAGTTATTCTACCTGTACTACAGCGAGTTTCACTGTGTTTTGATCCTAAGATCAGGAGCCAAGTGATTATAAGATTTGAAAATGTTGAAGAAATTAGAGAAAGCTTAAAATAATTACAGAAGTAATGTTTTATTTTATGAAGTGTATGAAAAATGTAAAGGGTGGATTTCTAAGAAAAAAGGAAATCAAAAATAAAATAGTAAGATGCTTAAAGGTTTCACAAATGGGTTTGGACTAGATGAACTGCAGGCTCCCTTCCAATTCTGTTAATCTGTTATCAAATGAAATATATCTCATTGTATTTACATGCTTTGCTTTTATACTTTTGACATGCTCCATTTGTCGGGCTCCATACTCAACTATGCCTGCCAGTAATAAAAGAATAAAAGACATTAATCGTGAATCCTTCCCACCAGCAACAAAGTGGATACAGAACGGGGATTCTCTATGACGCTGCCTCACACTGCTACCTGGGAGGGGAAGGCTGAATGGAAATTCCCACATGGCATGGCTGGGTCGCTCCGCTGTATAAGGCTTTAGTGAGGGCGGGATTATTGTGGGGAGGGAGGATTTATACATCGGGTGTTATGGGGTGTTCAGGGAAGTCGAGGGGATTGGTGATAGGGAGAATGCAGAGCATTTGAGGCTATGGCATGGGAGTACAGCTAAGTAACTAATTAATCATATTAGGAAACGTTAAATACATGGGTAATTAGAATAGGGTGGTCTACAGGAGGTAGCTGTGATTAGATGGGTGGGGTTACGCTATAAAGGGCACACTAACCTAGATTGGAATTCAAGCTGTTATCGCTGGACGGAATGTGTGTTACTTGTATAAATAAATGACTGGATACCATTATTAAGCCTTTTATATTTTTGTCTTATGCCTTTTATATTATTATTATGTTTTTTTTTGGGGGGAGGGGTGTTGTTATAGTCTCTTTGGGAAAATGGTAATATAAGATGAAACTGTAAAATTGTATCTTCAGAAGTTAGAAAGAGGCCCTGATCAGGGGATGCTATGGAAAGATCTCATGTAGGCAGCCAAAGTGAGAGGTACAGAATGGGGTGGCACTAAACAAACATGCCGAATTATTTTCCAAAAATGTTTCTATAAATGTGGTAGTATCAGGTTAAGATTAACAACACGCATCTTCTCAGTTCTTACTTAAAAGTGATTATTCCATGGATCAGTTACACAACCCACAATATACCTCAGAACCAGGAAACCTGATATTTGCATTTGCCATATCAGAAAAAGTTACAAGACAAGTTTTACTAGTGAGCAAACAAACAAACAAAAAAATGAATTGAATTTTTGAATGAATTGAATTTTAATTGAAAATGAAAAGCATGATAAGTAAAACAAGGAAATAATACATAATTCAGCAGTAAGCAAGCTCTTTTTTTTGTAAATTTTATTTGAGTTTTCACAAAGAGAAAAAAAATACAAATAAAACATCTTTTTTGAAAGTAGCATAATCCCGGGTTACATTTCTTCGTACAGACACAAATTCAGGTTCATGCTCATTTTTGTATTCTATTCCATATCTTATTACTATTTTACATTTTCTGCATAGCTTCTCCCCTCTTTTAATTTTCTCAATTTTATTTTAATTATCTCATCTCAATTCAAATCATTGTATTTATATTTTTTGTCTGTCCTGTTTCAATTATCTATTATCTTTTCTCATTAAACAAAATTTCTCCTGTAGTTACTGATTGGAGTATGACGCCTTTATATCTTTTCCCTAAAGTTGTAACATTCAATATAAAACATAATTTCCATTCGGATTCTGCTTGGTACATTCTTAAAATACACACTGTATTCTTAAAAAAAAGAAAAAATTATAAATGTATATAATTAAAACAACATTCCATTCCAATTCAATTCTATCATTAATATTAATATTCATTAAAGTCTTAACATCTTTAACATTACTTTTCAATTAAATATACTTCTATGGGAACAATTATAAACTTTCCATAGTTAATTCCCCCCTCTCTTCACTTATATTTTATAAAACATTAACTAATTAAAATGTTCCCGTTCCTTCCTAATTCAATTTTCTCATTTATTTTATTTCACTTATTTTATTCTATTCTATTCTAAAATTTGAATAATGTATCATTTTATTTTTTATTTATATCTTCCATTATTTTAACGAATAACTCAAGACGGTGTACACATCCAACACACTTTTCTTTTCTTATATTCTCCACAACTCTGTGAGATAGGTTGGCCAAGGAGAGTGACTGACCCAAAGTCACCCAGCTGCTTTCATGGCTAAGCCGGGACTAGAATTCATTACATCAAGATACATGAAGAAAGCCAATTTATCTATTGCTAAATGAATAAAGAGATACATTCAACCATAAAGTCAAACAAGTCCTATTAAAGGACAAAAAGGCTTTAATGTGTCTAACAACTTATATTTGAATAGCCCTCCCTAACTCATTTGTTCTCTCAATTCTTTACCCTATAAAAATGCTACTTTTTTGTCATGAATATTCAGTTAGGCTGCATTCACTCTAGATATCCTTGTTATGAGAAAAGACAAATTCCTTTCTAACAACAACTTATACAGATTCAAAATTTTAATTGTTTACCTATTTTCCTTTTCACCTATACTAAAAAGTATCAAATGTTGGAGCTTCTCTTTTTAAGATCATTCTATTTGCTCTTCACAGCTTCTTCCTAAATTCATATTTAGGAAGAAGCACAAAATTAGTTGACCAGAAGAATGCTACTGATAGAACTTACTTTACTTCAAGAAGTTCAGGAAGGCATTTGATCTTGACAGACTTGAACATTGGGCCCTATCTAACAAAATGAAATTCAATGGAGAAAAAAAGTAAGGTTCTACTTTTAAGCAAGGAAAATCAAATGCACAGGTACAGTATTTGTGGTACCTTGCTCAATAGTACTAACTGTGACAGAGATCTTGGAGTCCTAGTGAACAACCATTTATATATGAGCCAGCAGTGTGCAGCAGCTGCCAAAAAAGCCAACACAGTTCTAGGCTGCATAAACAGAGGGATAGAATCAAGATCATGTGAAGTGTTAATAGCACTTTATAATGCCTTGGTAAGGCCACACTTGGAACACTGCATTCAGTTTTGGTCGCCGTCATGTAAAAAATATGTTGAGACTCTAGAAAGAATGCAGAGAAGAGCAACAAAGATGATTAGGGGACTGGAGGCTAAAGCATATGAAGACCAGTTGCAGGACCTGGGTATCTCTAGTCTAATGAAAAAATAGAATGAATGGAATGGAATGGAATGGAATGGAATAGAATAGAATAGAATAGAATAGAATAGAATAGAATAGAATAGAATAGAATAGAACAGAATCATTATTGGCCAAGTGTGATTGGACACACAATGAATTTGTCTTGGTGCAAATGCTCCCAGGGTACATAAAAGAAAAGATACATTTGTCAAGAATCATAAGGTACAACACTTAATAAAAGTCATAGGGTACAATGAGCAATCAAATCATACTAAGAAACATACTAGGAAGGACTAGGGGAGACCTGATAGCAGTGTTCCAATATCTCAGGGCTGCCACAAAGAAAAGGGAGTCAAGCTAGTCTCCAAAGCACCTGAGGGCAGGACGAGAAGCAATGGGTGGAAACTAATCAAGGAGAGAAGCAACTTAGAACTGAGGAGAAATTTCCTGACAGTTAAAACAATTAATCAGTGGAACAATTTTCCTGTAAAGTCTTTTGAAATAGCTGGGCTGGTGTCACAAGAAAACTGTCAATTCATAAAACATGTCTTTGCCTGTTTTAGAGTTGCCATGGACAAACAGCGGAGAAAGAAATTTGAAAGACCAGTGCAGCAGTTTGGAACCAAAAATGAATTCCATTCTTATCTTGCAAAGATTATAACTAAGCTACCGGAATTTCTGCCGATTTAATTAGGGCAACTGCCGGAATCCTGACAAAAACATTAAGAGACAAAAACCTACATCTTGATGTGATGTCTTCCTTTGGAACATGACTGGAAAATAGGTATCAGTATATGCAAGATCCATTTCACTTTTGTATTTAGCTATAAATCTGTTCCATCCAGATTTAATACTAGTACATTTTCCACAGTTCTCGTCCCTTTTCTTAGTTTTTCCTGAATTTTTATCTCATGCTTCTTGAATTTTTGTCTAGTGCTTCTTCGGTATTGTCTTAATGCCCTCTGCTGGCCGAAATAGGCCATCTTGTGTTGATTGCTCTCCTGAACTCATTATTTTATTGCATTTGCTCCAGAGATTAGATGGTGAACCTAGAACGTTGTTCAAATATTTAAGAGTTGCTATCATCAACAAAGTAACCTAGTTAAATAATTTGTTGGTAAGAAGCCCATAATTGCTGTTCTCCTGATAGGGAGTGTTGTTAATATTTCAGCAGTTAAAAGCTGTAAAGAATGACCTTACAAATGCAGCAACTACCAGTGGATGGAAGGGCAAAGGTAAACTGCAAATAATATTTTTGCAGGCACATATTTACACACACACACACACTACATTATATGCTCAATTGTCAAATTTGCCTTTGTCTTCTCCATTAATGCTCTTTCATATATGTATACAAATAAAAGGACTGAACGCTAAGAGAGAAATCCAAACTTATCCTATCAGAACACGAGGCAATCCCTTCCCATTGGCCATATTCTACACTTCGCTATTCATCTCTTTACCTCTCCCTGTTCTAGCAGATTGTGTGATGGTGTGAAAAATAAGCCAAGTTGGCAGGCAGCCTAAATCACAGGTGACAACAATCACTTCTCCGGGAGCTGGAAATTAACTGAACCTGCTCCGTGCTAAATCAGTCCACCTAACACGTCAGTAAAAAGAAAGTTAATGCATCATATGTGGATTCAGTTTCTATTATCACTCTGTTTCTGCAGGGATAAAGTTCTGTGCCCTTGGTTCCTGAGATTCAGCCCTTGCCACCATCAGACCCTGCAGTGGAATATGGAAAAGCATACTATACTTGTAAACTGAGAAGATTTGGGTGTGTGGGTTTATAGCACATATTTTCTGAGTACAATAATCTATAGAGAAGCTGCAGTTGGCTTTCATGTCCAAATAAAGCCAATCACTGAACAGTTCTAGGGAACTAAGAAATTAGATGAGCTGGCCTCAAGCCTTAGGAGGTTTCCAGATGCTACAATAGTCTCCTTGTTCGTTATGTCATCACTTTTTTTTTTAAATGTTTGTGAGACAATTTTGAACCCTGGCATCTGCCTGAACAAGTCTCGATAGCTTTTGGCAACACTCTTTCTAAATGTGCTATTAGCAAATGATACATGATATATAATATAGTAAATGCATTACACTCCCAATACAATATAGATAAGCCTTAGAGTTTAAACTGAATGTTTGAAAATTGAATATAGTTGATATTTTCTAATCCCAATGGTTCCCACTCTTTCAAGAAATATCAAAAGGGGAAATGCCTTCCTCCTTCCCCCAGCCATACCCTAATAAGATCTTCTGGGATCTATTCTGATAGCAGGATCGGGCTAATGCGGAGAGCCCATGGTTGACTTTTCCTACATTGAGCAAGATAAGGCATTCAGTGGCTCAAGCAGGGGCACATTTCCTACCATGCTTGAGCAACGTAGATGGTACTGCTCAAGACTGTGCTTCTAAGTGCGATTATGTAGGTAGTCCTCAATTTACAACCATTTGTTTAGCAACCCCATTCAAAGTTACAACACCCTGAGAAATATTACTTGCAACTGGTCTTCACACCTACAAGCATCACAGTATTCCCACGGAAACATCATCAAAATGTGGGCGTCTATCAACCGGCAAGTACTGTATTTATGATGGTTGCAGGAGGATTGTCATTTGCAACGTTTCCAGCTGGCCTCCAACAAGGAAAGTCAATGGGGAGGGAGAATTTGTTTAATGATCACATGAATAGCTTAAAACTTGCGGTGATTTGCTCAACAACTGGCAAGAAGGTCTAAAATCAGGCGTGACTCACTTTTAAAAAGCTGTGCATAACAACAGAAATCCTGGTCCCAGTTGTCATAAACCAGGTTAGGTTTTCATTCATTAAACAAAACAAAACCAAAAATAAACTTCAGTAAATTGGTTTTCTGCCAGTGAGCATTCCTTAAGTTGTTGTCTATTAGCTTACAATTATGGTTGGAATGCAGCATAAGGCCTGAGCTTGTGGCTTGCACAATGCTTCTAGAATCTAGATGAACACACACGACACTTCCCCCCCTCCACTTTGGTAAGGGCTTGTTGCCCCACCATCTCCATTCTCATTTTTTAAATCGGATTTTCCATTGTCCTGAAAATTTACTTTACCAAAAATTCTTCAGAAATCTCTCAGCTCCACAGGGGTGAGGGGTTGTTCTTAATTTCTTGCAGGGTACAAGAGTTCTTGAGTGCATACACTGAAGTATTCATCAAATCACACAACTGTACATCTATTTACTCAGCCCAAACATAGTTATATGCTGAATTAAATAGCTTTTGGTATTGTGTATACACACATACCCTCCCCAATCTTGCTGCATTGTGTGATTGTGTATGTGACAAAACTGCTTCTTGGGGAGATGAATGAAGAATGCCAGAATGTATGACAAGAGGAGAGAGAGAGAGAGGGAGAGGAGGGAACCCTCGTGACACAGTGATTAGAATGCAGAATGCCCAGTGCCCATTATTTTCAAAGCATGCACATCTGCCTAGTGCCCATTATTTGGTGGTCTGGAAAGACCAGACTTAAGGAGACTTAACTCTCCCTCTCTGCCTTTTGAGCACTCGCAGAATCTCCTTCAAGGCAGCCCGGGGGCTGTTCACAGAGCAAAACACCAGCGTGCAAACCACCACGTCCACAGAGTTGTCCGGCACAGAAGACAAGTTCTCGGCGGAGGCGACCACAAAATTATCGAAGTGGAGGTGCGTGTTCTGAGCCATGCTCTCCACGAGGACATTTTGGAAGTTGGGATTGTAGTCCACGCAAGTCATGCGAGAGTTGGGGGGATAAAACTGAAAGTTGGTGCCGGGGCCCACACCAATCTCTAGCAGGTGGAGCTTTCCAGAGGGGTCGGCAAAGTCCTGCATGTTCTTGAACAGCGTCTCCTTTAACTTCTGCATTCTTTTATTGTAGATTTTGCTGGCATACTTCATGAAATATGGGAAGGTTTTTTTTTAGAAATAGGATCCCATAAGCCAAAATAGGCCAGCACATAGATTGGCAGGATGAGGATTTTCATGCATTGTTGGAGGACGAAAAGCAGCATCGTCATTAGACTAAGAAGAAAAACCTTTCGAGCTTGACTACCTCGATGGTTTGCTTTAAATACTCCCTGTTCCGTTAATGTGTTTTGTAAGCAAACCGTTCACACCTTATCCCCGTTTGGGATCTGTTCCAGTTGTTCCTTAAGGCGACAGCGACTCTTTCAGCCACTTAAAAAAACAACCTTTTAGCTATACAATTTGGGATGAAAACCCTTTAAATCAGGGCTTCCCAAACTTGGCAACTTTAAGACTTGTGGACAGATTTATTGAAAATTCAAGTTACGAATAACGTTAAATATCTGGGGATATATTTGACGTCAAGATGTACTACATTGAAAGAGAATAACTATATTAAACTTAAACAACAGATAGCATTTGATTTGAAAAAATGGGAAAATCTACAACTGTCATTGATAGGTAGAATCTCAACAATCAAGATGAATATTTTACCCAGAATTTTATATTTATTCCAAACCATACCAATTAGGCTTGGTAAAGATTACTTTGAAGAATTAAATAAAATTGTGTCAAAGTTTATATGGCAAGGTAAGAAAGCCAGAATAAAATTAAAACTTCTGCAAGATGCTAGAATTAGAGGAGGTTTTGGCCTTCCGAATTGGGAGTTGTATTACCAAGCGGCAAATTTAATGTGGGTTAAGGATTGGATAACATTAAAAAGACTAGATTGTTGACACTAGAGGGGCATGATTTATTACTGGGATGGCATGCTTTTCTGTGGTATAAGGGAACCAAATCGCAGGGCTATTTTAGAAGGCATTATATAAGGGAGTCTTTATGGTTGAATTGGGAGAAAATTAAGAGAAAATGTTATTTGAAAATCCCAGTCTGGTTATCAACTATTGAAGCCTTTTCTTATCCTATAATATATGAGAAGGAACAAACAGTTAGATATGGGGAAATATTGGATGAAATGAGTGAACTTAAAACAATGCAAAAACTAGAAGAACAAGGCATAAAGATGAATTGGTTTTTATATGCGCAAATACATTCAAGGTATCTTATAGATTCTAAAGCGGAGGGATTTTATGATAAATTGACTGATCTAGACAGGATCTTGACAGGTACTGATGAAAAATGATTAAAAATTATACACTTATTTGTTGGAAATTTTATTAGAGGAGGAACAAGTTAAAGAAACGATGATTGTTTGGGGGAAGAATTTTGGATATGGGATTGATTTGGAGAAATGGGAAAAATTGTGGTCTCAAAATTATAAAATGACAATGTCAACAGCTTATAAGGAAAACTTGTATAAGATGTTTTACAGGTGGCATTTTCCCCCGACAAGAATTGCAAGAATGTTTAAGAACAAATCTGAAAAATGTTGGAAATGTCATCAGATACCTGGCTCATACTACCCATATGTGGTGGACTTGTGAGGACGCTAGAAAATATTGGACTAAAATCCGCATATGGTTGGAAAAAATGACAAAGACACATATAGACTTGAAACCAGAGATTTTTTTATTGGGAATCTTACCTGATATATATAATAAAAATTTGAAGTATTTGATTGTAAATATATTAACAGCGGCTAGGATTGTATTTGCTAAGAACTGGAAGTGTGAGAAAACTCCATCAGAAGAAGAAATTATTAAGAAAATATTGGATTGTGCTGAAATGAGTAAATTGACATTTGAAATCAGAGAACAAGAAGATAAACAATTTTATGAAGTTTGGGATCTTTTTTATCAATGGTTAGATAATAAAACATAATGATAGAATATTCGATTTAGCATAAACAAAATTTTTTTTTTTCTTGATATTATCTTTATAAAACATTATCAAGGTAGATTTGGTATGATCTTATGATTTATTGCAAAATAAATTAAGCAAATTATAGTTATCTCATTAAAATATGAATTAACAAAATTATAAATGATTTTTTTTTAGTGATGATATTAGGTTATACAATTATTGATTGATAATATGAGCTATTATGTAATATAATTATACTAGTGACTAGGAAATGGATGCACAAAAAAAGTGGTAAACCAATCGATGCACTGTATGTAAATTTATGAAGAGGGATATTTTTATGTTTTTTGTGTTATGTTTATGTTTATTTTGTTATGCTTGTTATTAAAAAATTAAAAAAAATATTTTTTTAAAAAAAGACTTGTGGACTTCAACTCCCAGAATTCTCCAGCTGAGGAATTCTGGGAGTTGAAGTCCACAAGTCTCAAAAGTTGCCTAGTTTGGAGACCTCTGCTTTAAATGGTGTGGGAGTAGGAATGGATTTCCAGAGAAAAAATGGCAGACTACAGGAACCAGGAGCACTACTCAGGTGATCCTGAGGACACAGATAAGCCTCTAAGTGCTCTACCGACCCTCATCTAAAAGCATGCAGTTTACCAGCTGTCTGCAAGAAATATAAACCCTTCCATTCCCCACTATCCTGTCAGAGCTGAAGAAGTTTCTTGGGTGAGAAGCAAAACATCTTCAAAGAAAAATCAAGAAAGTCCAGTTGCCTCCTGAAAAAGCATCGTTGGTTCTTTTTTCCTTTCCCTTTCGGGACGATGATGGAAAAAGAATCTATGAAATTGTAAGCAGGACAGACAAAAGTACATGTAAGAAAGATATAGAAATTTAGAAAAAGATATGTAATTGAATTAGAAAGGAATGAGATAATCAGAAATAAGGTTGAGGAAAGTAAGGGAAGGGAAAATTATTGAGAAAATGATAAAATAGTGACAAGATATGAAATAGAATACAAAGATGAATATGTAATTGAGATTATGTCTGAAGTGATAATCTGGAATCATGCTGCTGTCAAAAAGATATTTTTTTTGTGTGTTATGTTTTGTGAAAATCCAAATAAAACTTACAAAAAAAGAGATATTTTTCATATCTTTCTTTAGAATGTCTGTTTATGAGAAAATCTCAGGGATCTCATAATCTCAGGGATTATGTATTTATGAAAAGAAATTAGACATCTTTGCTTGAAAAAATCATGACATATAAAGACATTTTAGACACTGAAGGCAAATTAAAATCAAAGCAAGAGCTTGAAGAACGGGCCATTATACTATCATGGTGACCTCAGTTGCAAATACAATCTAGATATGACATAGATAGAAAAAATATGGCTTCTATAAAGGACAAATACCGTTTGATAAGACACTGTTGAACTCTGATAAAAAATTAGTTAAGAAGGTGTGGGAAGTGGTAATTCGATATGCCTATTGATAAAATTGCTGTTGGAAAACCAGGCTTCTTTTAGGAGGCATTCTACCACCAGCCTATCAAACATTGAGACACCAGAAAAGACCCTGCAGGAGGAGCAGAGACCACTTCCCATCGGGGAGCAGGGACCAATGGCACCTCACCACCCCTGGGCATGTGGATTCATCCAGAGGTAGGATTCAAATGTCTTAACAACTGATTCTGTGGGCATGGTCTAATTTGTGGGTGTGGCTTGGTGGTCATGTGACTGGCTGGGCATGGCTTGTATGTAAATATTGTAAATATTTATGTAAATATTGAATTTTTCATTTAAAAAGGAACAACTTTTACTCAAAATCAGGCAAAACAGGCAGGCAGATTGAGTTGCTCACAGAATCATAGATTTCACTTAGAGATCTATCTTCAATCTGCTGCCTGGGTCTGTCACATAAAATTTGCTTGTAAGCAAACTCATAAAATTTGCTAGCAAGCAAATTTACAAAATTAACTCACAGCACACCCTGTTGATTTTTTAAATAAAAAAATAGAAACTTTTACCCAAAATCAGGCAAAGCAGGCAGGAAGATTGAGTTGCTCACAGAATCACAGATTCACCCAGAGATCTACCTTTCTGCAATCTACCACGTTTTGCACAAAATAAGGCCGGGCCTTATTTTTTTTTTTATTCCCCCCCAAAATGGCTAGATCATCTTTTTGGGGGTGACTTAATTCCCCTCCTTGCATCCTCGGGCGGGCAGGTTTTTTGTTGACCTCAGCGTTGGTGGGGCAGAATAGTTGGTGGAAGAATAGAACATTATACTATCATGGTGACGTCAGTTGCAAATTCAATATAGATATGACATAGATAGAAAAAAGTATAGCTTCTATAAAGGAGAAACACCATTTTATAAGACACTGTTGAACTCTGATGAAAAATTAGTTAAGAAGGTGTGGAAAGCCACTCCCCTCCCAGAAGAATGAAATATTTTAGGAAGTATTAAAAAGGCAGAATATTTCCCTGGATGAGAAATTGAGAAAACATGCTCTTGCCTGCAGCAAGGTTTGGCTCTGAACAAAGGCAGGGCAAAGCCATTCTGCCACAATAGGAGCCCTCACTCTCTACTCCACGTGGTCAGCTGCCCAGGACCTCAAACCCATGCGGTCCTTTTTACCAATAAACCATCTTTCCAATCAGCCTCCATGTTTCCAGTCTCTTTCTCCCCACTTGGAATTGAAACAGGTGGATATTTCTTCCAACAATTGTATCTAACTTTTTTGCTAAATTTAGAAATGGAAGATGAACAAATAAAAGATACAATGGTACAATGGGAAATTTTTCTGACTATAATATAGGCATCTTTGCTTGAAAGCTGGAGACGTGTCCAAAAATACAATGACAATATTTTCTTAGGAAAAAATAAAGGAGAAACTTGAAAATTTGACAAATCAGAAACAGATTCAGACATATGTGTGTTGTGTGCATGTGCATTGAAAACTTAGCTTTACAAAGGAAAATTCTAGAGGAAAACCAAGAAAATTAATAATTAGATAAACTTAAAAGATAACTCTGAAATAAAAGACTGTCCTTTATAATAAAGGATGTACGGTCCCTGTCAAAGTAATTATGAAAATATATACCTTACTTTGGGATAGAGAACCTGGGAAAAGGAGGTGCGGTGGTACAGAGAAGAGTTGCAAGAAAGATTTTTGTAAAAAAATTGGACTAATTCATGCGTGTAGGCATTCCATTCATTATTCCATTATGAAAATATGTTGTCTAGAACAATTTAAGAAAAATAAGTGGCAAAGTGGAATCGGAGAAGCTGTTTGATGAAACCAGAGATGCATCCTAGTTTCAGAACAGAACAAAATAATAGAGTTGGAAGGGACCTTGGAATTCTCAAATTAGGCTTTGAATTCCTTTGATGCTCGAGGCGATAATTAAGCAGACTTGGAAGCCAGGATGGTAGCGGCAGAACAAATTGAATGTTTCATGTTATGAGAAGAAGGAGTTAGAGAAAGCAGGAGCAGTAGAAACTGGAGGACGTAAATCGGTAGTACCTGGTGAAATGCAAATGTTGATTATGGGAAGACTATACCAGGGTAGTCATTGGGGGACTAAGGTATGATGTGATTTGTCTTTAATAGCTTATGAATGCTGTGGATTGTATACAGTACCTAAACAAATACGTGACAAATGTATAGTATGTATGTAAAATAAACAAGTTGTAAAACAAAAAGAAAAGGGAAAGCAACATTTAGGTGAGACCATTTCAATGCATTCAAGTTGATTTTACTGAATTACCTCAAATGGTGAGATTTAAATATTTATTGATGATAGTGGCTCACTTGACTGGATGAGTTGAAGCTTATCCAGCCATGAGGGCTACTGCAGCAGTTGTCACCAAAATTATATTAGAACAGATAATGCCTAGATATGGAATAATAGCAGCTATCTACAGTGACAAAGAGACTCATTTTACTGCAAAAGTACTTCAATCAATCATGGAGGCAGTGGGAATTAGGTGGGAATCTTTTGTGCTATCCTTTTGTAGTCATTACTCACAGTTTATATAAATTTTCACATTGTCAAACTAACATATGCTTATATATTTATCAGTTATTAATCATCCATGACTAAACTACTTATCTCATCATTTTATACAAGATATTCCAAATTTTATCTTAAAATTTATATTATACTTTCAACCAATGGTTACATCTATATCTATATCTATATCTATATCTATATCTATATCTATATCTATATCTATATCTATATCTATATCTATTGGTTATTCGGGTTTTCTCCTGCGTAAGATTGGCAGTATCTAGGCAACGTTTTGATGAAGTCTCATTCATCATCTTCAGGCTTCTTTCTTCGGCTCTGTGCTTCTCAGAGTGATGTGAGATTGCAGCTGCTTCTTCCTTTTAACTGCTAGTGGGGGTGTGACTTGATTGGGTGGGGCTTGGCTGTTTTCTGATTGGGTGGGGGTGTGTTCTCATTGGTAGGGGGTTTGGCTGTGTTCTGATTGGTTGGGGGGGTTGGCCATGTTCTGATTGGCTGGAGGCGTGTTCTGTTCAGGTGGGGGCTTGGTTGTGCTCAGGTTAGTCTTGGTTGCTGGGGGATTTGAGTTGGTGAGCTGTGATCTTGCTCTTTGGCTTCGAGTTCGTGGTCGTGCTGCATCTTCATAGTGGGTGTCGGTTTGCTTCATGTATGGCTCGGAGGGGTTTGAAGTGGGTAGTGATGCAGCTGCAGTGCGGCTTCTGGTCCGTGGTCGTGTCTCATCTTCTGAGTGGGTGTGAGTCTGTTTTCTACATGGAAGTGTGGTGGTGGCATCTTGTGTGGCTCTCATGGGTGTGGGTCTGGTGTCATTCTTCATGTTAGGTACTCGTCTGTTCATGAGGGCGGGTTTCCAAATGGCTGGAAGGCGGGAAGTGTCATCTCGTTTATTCATGCTGTGTGGGCGTTTTTCTATCTCTATGGCTTCTCTGATTATTCTGCTGTTGAAGTGTTCGGTTTTGGCGATAGTTCTGGTAAAAAAAACTGTCTGTAGGGAAGAATGGGACACTATGATTGTGGGAATGTGGAAAGGATTGCTCTCCATAGAAACTCTATATATTGGGGCATTGGATTAGATCAATCTGACTTGAACACAGTAGTCCTAGGAGATAGTGATGATCCCTGAAGATATAGAATGGATTGATGTAATGCAATAGTACTTCTTCCCATTTATTCTTACAGGTTAAGAGATAACTAACAAAGTTTTTATTCAGATCCCAACTGGATAATTGTTTCCCTCTTTTGCTGTAGCACAGGGGTAGCAAACTCATGTTGTTACGTGATGTTATCGGGACTTTTTCCCCCTTTACTGGGCGTGGCCAGAGCGTGACACATCAAGCCTGTGGGGCGGGAATTTGACAGCCCTGCTGTACGCAGATGCTCCAAAACACCTGATACTTACTCATTAATGTGTAACCTCCCCTTGCTGATGCCTCAACTAAATGGCTCTGTGGAGAGAGAGGTTGCAGGGTTGCAACCCCTTTATGAGTTGAATTCTAAATTCCAGACACTGCCTCTGGCACTCAATTGACGTTGTAATGGGGATAATTTAAATAAATCTGGTGCTATTTATTTTAGCCCTGGCATCTGCTTTAACATCGTTCTACTTTGGTATCCATCTTCCAATTAGCCAGCAACACAAGCATTTCTGGAGCAACAATCCAATCGGTATATTCATTCATTTATATAGATAGTATGTGCCATGCCCCTGCTGGAATCTGATTCTGAGGAGGAGGCTGAGCAGCTGGCAGGGAGTAGGAGTGTGGCTCCTGTGGCTGTGAAAGAAACTGGGGAAGGGCAAAGTCCAGCTGGGCAGAGCAGGGGAGAGGTAGAGCAAGGCAGGGGGAATTCAGAGAAAGACCCAGGCCCACCCCCCTCTTCATTCTAGGGCACACAGGGAGGAATGGAGAAGGGTGCAACATGAGTCGTGTGGCTCACGGGGGAGGAAAGGGCCCTGACTCCCTTTATTAGCTGCAGCTGGGAACAGTGTTTAAAAAGGGAGGTTGCACACAGCACCTTGTGGGAAGGAAATCATGAGTTATCTTTTATGGTCAAGGGTTATCTGGGTTCCCAGCGTCCTCCCAACTGTGTGTGTTTCGTTGGCCTTTGAAGTCTGCAATTCCTTATCCTGCCCTGTCCAGTTAATTGCTGCAGCGTGGTTTGTGTGGATTTTTATTTACAGTTTATATGTATTTTGTTTTCGGACTGAATTTCCTTCATTTCAAGACTGTTCCTTGGAGAGTTTTTTCTCTAGCCAAAGGTAACTGGGGGCAAAGTTAGGGGTATTAAAGGGACTTTTCTTACTTATGTGACTGTGTTGCCTTTGTGCCATGTCCTGGGTCATCACAGTATGAAACTTATGACCACAATGGACCCTATGCATCAGGACCATAAGTCCTGACAATCAGAAAATGGTTTTACAACATTTTTTGCTTGTAGGTTATTAAGCGATCGCTGTGGTCATTAAACAAACCAATACTTCACCCAAAAACCTGATGTAAATGCCCGCTTTTGTTGTAAAATGAGGTCACATGACTTCAGGACACTACCCACAGCTACGAATTTGGTCTGGTTGCTGAGCTGAGCACCCAAAGTTTGGTCATCTGATCACAGGAGATGGGATGTGACTGTCATAACATCTAATCTAGGTCATAAATAAGGATTATCTGAGTAGTGCTGCTGTATTAAAATAATAGTTCAGCTTTCTAATGGTAGGACTAATAGTATGATAATAACTCACATAGCGAGCATGGCTAAGAGTTCCAAAGGGTTATTCTTTGATCTGCCAGAAAGGTTTAATCCTAGAATATGGGATACCCAAGAACAAGGAGTAAATGCAACTATGTTGTTAAGCACCTGGATTACGGTCATGTGACGGTGGTGCATGGCCAACCATTGGAACTTCAGATCTGGATTGCACACCTTGTTTTTCAGGTCAGTCGTAACTTTGAATGGTTGCTAAGCAACTAGAACTAAGTCAAGGTCTACCTGTAATATTCTGTACATTTTTGAAAAACTTGTGTTTTATGTCCACCCTTCCTCTTTTATTTCTAAATAGATTGTGTTGTTCTACACAAGTCTTTGACTATAATAAATTTTAAAAATGAAAAAAGCACTAGGCTGGGGGTATATAAAGCTATGATTTTGGAAATCTAGAATCTCCCAGTGGCCATCAACAGTCTTTGTGCTGCACCACTACTTTTCATTAGCTGGGATTCAATTTTTTTTACTACTGGTTCTGTGCACGTGGCTTGGTGGGCGTGGCAGGGGAAGGATAATGTAAAATCTCCAGTCAGAGGTGATGTTTTCCAGTTCTCTGAACTACACAAAATTTCTGCTACTGGTTCCCTAGAACTGGTCAGAACCTGCTGAATACCACCTCGGCACAAACCTGGGAGCTGTTGTTAATGATAGAAATAGAATGGGGTGGCACTAAACAAATGTGCCAAATTATTTTTCAAAAATGTTTCTATAAACATGGTAGTATCAGATTAAGGTTAACAACACGCCTCTTCTCATTCCCCACTTAAAAGTGATTATTCCATGGGTTAGTTACACAACCCACAATATAGCTCAGAAACAGGAGAGCTGATATTTGCAATTGCCATATCAGAAAAAGTTAGAAGACAACTTTCACTAGAGAGCAAACAAACAAAAAAGCTTTTAATTGAAATTGAAAAACATGAGTAAAACAAGGAAATAATACATAATTCAGCAGTTAGCAAGCTTTGATACATTATCCGTTTCTAAATTCTGAGCCTTAGCTTTCAGTCTAATCCCATGCCAATATAATGCAGAATTGTACCTGCTCCACAACTACAAGGGGTAAGAAGCTGAGAAAAATCTTTCTGGGTAGGCCTCTGCTATAGGCCAACAGAAGCTTCTGCCTGAAGTATTATTTAAGCAAGATTCCCTGTTCTACTTGTGCTTAAGCTATTAGAGCTTGGTCCATTAGTAGTTTGTTCTTAGAGAACGCCACACAGGCTGAGAATAATACCCCAAAACAAGCCTCCTCTAGCTTTCCTTCCTAGGAAGCTGACATGGTGGACTGAGTGGTGCCACAGCAAAATGGCGGCTTTTTTCACCCCCACATGGTCTTTTAATAGGATTGATTTTCTTCTATATTTTTATATTAATTATTTTATATTCTTATTTTTTCACATGAATTTTAACATTTATTTGGCCTCCCTCAAACCTGATCCAAGTTTCCATTTAGGTTTAGCGTGGCCTGAAGTTTTAGGAGCCTTTCTCCAATCCCAATTGTATAGAATAAAGGAAACACTTTTCTTATTGCCGCCTATGCATTGTCACTGTTAATTCCTTAAAGTCGGAAACCTGATTTTTAAGAGAAAGATGCTTTCTCTTAAATTACTTCACTGCGTACCCATAAATATGGGGACAAACTATATTTAGGATCAATGGGCTCATGAGGTGTTGCAAGTTCAGTTTAGAAAACCCCGCGTTCTCCAACTCTTTCCAGGTCTCTCTTAACACGGAGCATCCATCTGTCAGATATCCCCAAGTAGGGTTACAGACTTGTTGCCAGAAGTAGGTCCAGGATGATCTGTCAGCTGCTACATGGTCAATGAAATAGTATGCACCACCCTGCAAAAAGTAAAATAATACAAAAACAAATAATATAAAGCAGAACATTTTGAAATTAGATAAAAGATTCACATTGTAATCAAGATCGTTGTTACAAAACTTTCTGGGACATGACGCAATAATTAAGTATAGAGACAAAATGAAACTGGAATGTCATTTAGCCATTAATGATTTACAGTAGATAGAAGTTCTAGGAGAATTGCAGAATTGGTCTTTTTTATTTAAGGACAGTGACTAAGTAGCAGCAGAACCAGTTTAATATATTTCTGCATATCAAACTCAAAATTTGAATAATTTATCATTTTATTTATTATTTGTATCTTCCATTAATTTATCAAATAACTCAAGACGGAGTACACATCCAACCCACTTTTCTTTTCTTATGTTCTCCTCAACTCTGTGAGGTAAGTTGGCCAAGGAGAGTGACTGACCCAAAGTCACCCAGCTGCTTTCATGGCTAAGCCGGGACTAGAATTCATTACATCAAGGTACATGAAGAAAGCCAATTTATCTATTGCTAAATGAATAAAGAGATACACTCAACCATAAGGTCAAACAAGTCCTATTAAAGGACAAAAAGGCTTTAACGTGTCTAACAACTTATATTTGAATAGCCCTCCCCTAACTCATTTGTTCTCTCAATTCTTTCCCCGATAAAAATGCTACTTTTTATCATGAATATTCAGTTAGGCTGCATTCACTCTAGATATCCTTGTTATGAGAAAAGACAAATTCCTTTCTAACAACAACTTATACAGATTCAAAATTTTAATTGTTCACCTATTTTCTTTTTTGTTTATACTAAAAAGTATCAAATGTTGGAGCTTCTCTTTTTAAGATGATTTTATTTGCCCTTCACTGCTTCTTCCTAAATTCATATTTAGGAAGAAGTACAAAATTAGTTGACCAGAAGAATGCTGTTTATATAACTTACTTGGACTTCAGTAAGGCATTTGATAAAGTAGACCATAATCTACTACTAAAGTAGAAAAATGTGGGTTAGACAGCATCACCACCAGATGGATTCGTAACTGGCTGACCAATTGCACTCAACATGTAGTACTCAATGGAACTTCATCTACATGGAGGGAAGTATGCAGTGGAGTACCCCAAGGCTCTGTTTTAGGCCCAGTACTCTTCAAAATCTTCATCAATGACTGGGGCAAGGGGATATCACATTGTTAAAATTTGCAGATGACACCAAGCTGGCAGGAATAGCCAACACTCCAGAAGACAGGCTTAAGATACAGAAGTATCTTGACAGACTTGAACATTGGGCACTAACAAAATGAAATTCAATGGAGAAAAAAGTAAGGTTCTACATTTAAGCAAGGAAAATCAAGTGCACAGGTACAGTATTTGTGGTACCTTGCTCAATAGTACTAACTGTGAGAGGGATCTTGGAGTCCTAGTGAACAACCATTTATATATGAGCCGGCAGTGTGCAACAGCTGCCAAAAAACCCAAAACGGTTCGAGGCTGCATAAATAGAGGGATAGAATCAAGATCACAGGAAGTGTTAATACCACCTTATAATGCCTTGGTAAGGCTACACTTAGAATACTGCATTCAGTTTTGGTCTCCACCATGTAAAAAGAAAATGTTGAGACTCTAGAAAGAGTGCAGAGAAGGGCAACAAAGATGATTAGGGGACTGGAGGCTAAAACATATGACGAACGGTTGCAGAAACTGGGTATGTCTAGTCTAATGAAAAAATAGAATGGAACGGAGTAGAACAGAATCATTATTGGCCAAGTGTGATAATGTTTTAAAGTTGGTTAAGTGGATTGCCTTTATCTTGGTTTAATATTTTATTAATAATTCAAAAGGGTTCACCAAATTTTAAGCTTCACTGTGTATTTATTAAATGTTTATGTCACCCATCTCCTTTACAAGGTGATTTTGGGTGGCTCCCAAGTTATAAAACAAGTAAAAATAGTTAAAATATTAAAGTTACACAGATCAAAATATTAAAAACTGTACTATACTATATTAAAACTGAAATTAAGAGAGCTAAGAGATGGACGGCATGAGGATGAAGTCTTATCCCATCAGCCACCTCCAGCAGTGAACTGGTGTATGATGTTATTTTTCCTTTTCTTTTTAAACAATATAGTGGAGATTTTGGTGCCAAGTTAAAAATATATATTTTTATATCATAAAAATCAGCTTTGCACGATAATCAGGCAAGCACACCCAGAAGTGCTAGCTCTAGCTTTATTTGTTATGTTAAATTATCAAAACCTTGCATGTCTTGAAAGCACATCTTTGTCTAATATTTGAGCATTTGCCCATGTCCCCATTGTTGATCAATCATTGTCCAATTTTTCTAATGCATAACACTTCCTTCATCTCCAATTATTTCCATATGCCATTTAAAAATAATGCATTCTGTTTATACAGATCTTTGTTAATATGATATTAATCAATAATTGCATAATCTCATTAATTATATGTTTACTCAGATTTTTATGAAAATACATCCTTGTTTCAGATAAAAATCAGACCAAAAAAAGCACAGAGAACTGTCGATGTACGTTTTAAAAGAGGGAAATGAACACACACACAACACACAGTTGTTAATTGTTTAAAGCTGCCCAGAGTCATCTTGAATTTTGAGATGGGAGGCTTATACATTTTATAAATTTCTGTATTAAAGTTTTAAATAAATTTTAAAATCAGCTAGAGTCACTTTAAATTTCAAGATGGCGGCATTAAGTCCTATAAATAAACAAATTGCTGTATTGTTAACTAAAGTTTCAAATAAAGCTTAAAGTTGCTCAGAGTTACCTTGAACTATGAGATGGATAGCATGTAAATTTAATAAACTGTAAGCAAAAGCACATTTAGAGCTAATAAATGAAAGGAAAAAAATTATCCAAAACTATGGAGTAGCTCATCCCTTTCCATTCTGTTCACATGTACTTTGCATTTGCTCCCCCAAAGTGACAATTGGAAGTATAAATAACAAATCTTGGGAACAAGACTTCAGCAATGCATTGGGATCCATTTTGTAGCAACAAAAAAGTACTGAATGATGTTGGTCTCAAACCTGAGTTGCTAAATATTACTATTAGTTGGGCAGCGAAGACTCATTCACCTCCCTCTCTGTGGAAATAAAAGGTAATAGAAAATTGTGTCTTAACTTTATGTATAGCATTAGATACCATATCACATGGAGAATTCTCTTTCTAGCTCCTCTCTCATCCATCTCACCTGAGAAAGATGTCATGGGATACCACTGAATCTCGTCATATCGTACAAAGGCCATAAATCCCTGTCTATAGTATGTTGCAATGAAGTAGCTGACCTTTTTTTATTCTAAACAGCAGATGTCACCAAAGACTTCAGATCACACTGGTCAGGACACAATTCTGCACATACAAAGCCGACTGACCCCAAAATAGGAGAGCAGAAGCGCCAGATTTCAAGGGTGGCATATTGAGAATTACAGCTTGCTTAGGAAATACTACTCTCAGATAGCAATATGCCCAGATTGTGATTTGGTTTATGTAAAAGTTGGGATTTCTGGCATTGAATCTTTTCCTGGGACAAAAACCCCCAGGGCATTGGAACATTGTGAGCCTTGTGACTGATTCTTGAACTTCATGTTGCCAGGACTGTTGCTATGCTTGATCTTATCTTACCACTACTTTTCTATGCTTTTTGATTTTCAGATCCTTGGCTTAGATTTGGGAGACTCTTGACTGTTTGCCCTAGCGTCTTCGTTCTTTGAGACTTTTACATCTTCTTCAGATGACCTTGAAAACATCACAGGGACACTTTTTAAACCAATGGGTGTCCTGCTAGTTATAAATTTCCATGTGACTTTTAGTAACACACAGCAGGATATATTAAAATGAGACTGAGGATGTGCAATAAAAACAATAATAAAGCTCAATAAAAATGTGTTTTTGGAGAAAAACTAGCTAGTTGGATAAATACTCTGTTAAGAATAATATCTGAATTTTAGTCACATTCCAGGTGCTAGGAACAACAACCCCACAATTCCTATTTGAAAGATAATGCTGGCTTTGCTGGATTATTATTTGATTACAGAGTGCAGCACAGAATAACCATTCCACCCATGGAAATGACTGCTAATTTTCTCTGTACAGCAAACATGTAAGGTCTGGATACTTCAGTTCTCATGCTGCGTAATATATCAATATACATACAGCAACTCAAAGCCACTGGACTGCATACTGTCATCAGCCTCTGCTTGTGCTTCTTATCACTAGCAGTGCTAGATGGAGAATTTTGGGAGTTGAAGTCCATAAGTTTTAAAGTTGCCAAGTTTGGAGATCTCTGCAATAGATCATCATTTTTCAAATTCTGAAGAGAAATGGCAGATTTAGGGCAGCATTTTAAACTTTTATTTAAAGGTGAAGGGCAGTATTTGGCCTATTTACTTAAGATATCGTGCTGTACAGTTCTCTGCAGGATCAGAGACTAGACAAAAAAACTGCCCAAGTAGTATTGTGCCACAGCATACATAACCAAATGGGCACAGCCTGTGCTGTTGATAGCATCTGCCCCAACCAGCAGAGAGGCTGAAATCTAAAGCTATGCCTAGTGCCCATTATTTTCAAAGCATGCACACCTGCCTAGTGCCATTGGTGGTCTGGAGAGAGGGTTAAGGAGACTTAACTCTCCCTCTCTGCCTTTTGACTTACCGGTTTGAGCACTCGCAGAACCTCCTTCAAGG
>NC_141991.1:125573723-125683723 GCF_049901715.1 Pseudonaja textilis | reverse complement strand
CCTTTGCTTTGGTAAATCCATTCCTAGACCTAGCGTTAGGCTATCATATTCTCAAGTTCCTACCATGCCTTTCGTGGCAGGCACATTCACAAAGCAATAATTACTTAAATTTCTAGAAAGATATTAATTGCTAGTTAAATATAATAGAATCTTTAAATCTACCAAAGTAATACTCCCACGCTACTTATAATTAATGGAATTAAGGTGGAATTACACCAAGTCCCTTTCTTACATTTCTCTGGATCCAATAATCCTTACTCTATCAGTCCTACTTCCTCCCTTAACTCTCTTGTGTTCTCCTCTGTGCTTCCACGGTATGTTGGCCATGGAACATTGCAGCTATTGAGGAAAGACCACTGGCATAACTTGCTTTGACCCACTGATGAGCATTAAGAGGCTATCATTACAATTGCTGACAGTTTGTCAAAGTGGTTCTACTTTTCTCCACAGTTTTGTGGAAAATGTTTTGCTATCTGATGCTCTGGTGCATTTATCCTCTTCTGATAAACCTACCCCTACCCGCCACCCCTGTTTGCCAATCTGGAGGAAATAAATAGGAGATGGATTAGAGGGACAGTCCCATTTGTTATCTCCTTTTGCCCAGAAACCTGAGGGGTCCTAATATAGGAGACTTCCTCAATCTTTAAATCAGATTTTGTTTTTCAACAGCCTATATTAAAGAACAGAATCCCTAGCTGCATTTTCTGCCTGAAACCTGAATTAAGATTAAATGTGTGGGTTCTTGTAATTCTCTTAGCTTTCCTCTTTTAAAACTGATGATGTGGCTGTGATACAATCATGTCCTGTTAGCTGGAATGAATGTGTCACATCATGGTTTATAGACTCTGATCACATGGCAGTACAATTTGATGACTAATAAATGAACACCAGAGCCTCAAAACGATGGTTTGATTTTATTAAAATAGCTTGTTTTTGCCAGTTAAAAACATAACAAAGCAATCTCCTCCTAATCACTATTAATGCCTCTGGCAGTCATGGTAATAGCATTAATCACGAATGGGCTCATTTGGAATATATTTAATACAGTCTAAAATTGTCTAGTAATTTAAGAGTCATCACTGGAATGCTTTTTGCCAGAACGATATATGGCTTGGTACTTTGGAATCATTTCATGCATAAAGCTTGCATGAAGGCAGACTTTGAAAAGAGAAACAAATCAGTATGTTGTGATGAGACTCCCCTCTTTCCAGATTCCTTTTATTTTAAGCATTTATGACATTAATCACCAACATTTTATTGGTGTTGTACCAATACAATCACAATCACTATACAGAACTGAGCAGCGTCATAAAACTGATTGAGATGTTGCAGAGTAGTTGGAATGTAGTATAACTGCTCACAGCCAGGAGTTTGATCCTGACCGACTCAAGGTTGACTCAGCCTTCCATCCTTCTGAGTTCAGCAAAATGAGGATCCAGATCGTTTGGGGCAATAGGCTGATTCTGTAAACTGCTTGGAGAGGGCTGTAAAGCACTATGAAGTGGTATGTAAGCCTAAGTGCTATTGCTATTGTTTTCTTTATAGAGGATCAAACATCTGGAATTTCCTATTGGCATGACAGCTAAGTGTACACATATTATATTATGGTTTAAAACTTAATGTAGTCTAATGCAATGTTTTCCAGTCTGAATTCAATAGACCAGTGGCTGTCCATAAAGATAATTTAGTCTGCATGCTTGTGAAAAGAATAGCAACAAACTAATATTGTCCCATGTACTTTCTGCATCCTCTAAAGGGCTGACCACACTGATGTGGTAAAAAGGCTCAGTTCCTTCAATAAACCTGAGAGCAATACTGGGGAGCACATGAAGTCCTAAAAGAGACACCCTTGCAAGCAGGGTTAGAAGGGAACTGGTGAAGATATCCAGTGATGAAATAATGCAGGTCAGGTGGGGTGCAGCTGATGCAAAGGAAGCAATGTCACCTTGAAGAAGGAACTCTACAATCAAGCATGGAAGAAGACAGTAGCAATCCTCTGTCTACATGAAGACCCCTTTAATATTAAGAAAATGGCATGTACCTATATATCAATTTGATGGTATATAATGGGATCACCAGTTTGGAAGACAGTTCTCTAGTGACTTGGAAGACCACTGAATTTTTCTAAATGGATCCAGGACTCACTATGGTCACATAAAAGCCACAAGGAAGTCTGGTCTCCGATGATGCCAGTATTGATACAGGAGCTTCTCATTTGGAAGGGTGGGAAGGAAGGAAGGAAGGAAGGAAGGAAGGAAGGAAGGAAGGAAGGAAGGAAGGAAGGAAGGAAGGAAAGCATAGTCATGTGGATAGCATATCAATAAGTACATAAGTAAATGTAAATGGCTCAGAATGATTAATGATTACATGATGTCACTTGCAAGCAACCAGAGCTACTCATAAACATCTTAAGCAAGCAACTTTATGATTCTCTACCTAAGTTACAAGAATCTCTCCAGATTGCTTGTATTACCCTGAGAATGACCAGATTGGATTACATGGATCCTGGAGAGATCAAGAAGCTTATACCTTTTGCAGCTGCATAAGAACTCTAAGCTAAGCCCTTCCTTCCAATCTCGCTGGCAGTTTCCCAACAAAGGATAAACTATTTGGGACATGAATTCATAAAAGGGAATGGAACGCCAATGGTATTCAAAATAGATATTATCTGGGACAGGTTCATGGTTGTCACAGAAGCCATGAACATCTGAGATGACAGTCTTTAAAATAAGCAAATAATTGTCAGTTTAATCACAACTGGGTCTAGAGCTTTATCAGAGAGTGGTCCTGACATTTTTCATGTCATCATATTTAATTAAAACTATGTTTAAACAAATAAAAAATGGGGACTGACATTTTCCATGCACATGTAGCTGAGCTCAATAATTCAACATTGAAAAAGGCGAGGGGGTGGGGTAGACTTTATGAAGCCATAGTCTTAGAAGTGGATGGAGTGTTTTACTGTTTTATGGCTGAAGGAACACCTGTGGGAACAAGTCACAAGCAAGGTTGACTAAATAAATCAATATTTGAAGCAACAGGTGGCGGGGGAGGGAGGACTTGGACAGCATAATGTAAGTTTCAAAAAAGTGACACATATTGCTAAAACATTTTGAAAGGAATTTCATTTTCAGCTCTCTATCTCTGACAACCTGACAGTCTGTCCAACTGACATACTGTTAAATTAATATGCAGAAAAATCTGCTGGGAGCTGAAAAAAATAATTGCTATGCATCTAGGTGATCATGTTTAAAAGGAACAAAGAAGGAGAACTTCCTTAAAATCTTGGGGTCTGCTCTATTTTTCAGTCAGTAGTTGGGAATAGCCTTACATTTTACAGAAAGAACTATTTATTTATTTCATTTATTAGACTTTTATACCTGCCTTTATTATTTTACTAGTTCAATACCCATGCTTCGCTACAAAACTATGTAGTCAGGCTTAGCTTTTGGGGAGGAAAATAAGAGAAAAAAATTCTGCCTACCAGCATCCATCAGTAGTCATCTGGCTAGTCCTGTCAGTATGTGAGAGAGTTGAGGGCTGTTTGGAAACTGAAACAGTATTTTCTGTGTGAGCAAGAAGGAGACAGCAAGGAGCATATGTGTGGCTTAGGTCAACAGTTCTGTACTAAAGCTGCTTGGTGCTGTGAAAGTAAAATTGAAACTCCTCTCCTCTGTTTGTGTTTTGCATTTGGAACAAATTACTTTTCAGGTGGGGAGGGGGAGTAGACCTCCTTAGCATCAGAGCATGTTAATAATAATATAGAAAGTACTAATGCTCTGATGGTCATTTAAAAAAAAAATCCTTTCTTAGTGAGCACCTAGAAGCCAGGAGGAACATACTTGCCAAATTTCAAGTTTGTAGACTTTATGGTTTTGGAGATTTTGTGATGATGCATGAGTGGTATTTCGCTTTTATATATATAGATAAGAAACTCAAAGTGGACAATCCTGTGAGATGGGTAGGAGTAAGACAGAGTAATGGGCCCAAAAGTCACGCAGTCAGCTTTCATGCTTAAGGTAGGACTTGCATCCACAGTCTCTTGGTTTCTAGGCCAGAACCCTAACCACATGGATTAGTCAGGTTTAACATGTAATATATATGCTATGTACAGAATGATAAAAGAAGTAACATTATGTTCAGGATGATAAAGGATGTGACATGAATATAAAATTTCTGCTTCTTACCAGTTGAAAGCTTTTCTGAGAGGAACATCAGCAATAGTGATTGAGGACATTCAATTGGCCACTCTTACTTTATAGAAAACACGAACAGTCCTTCTAAGGAGAAAAATTCTAGGTCTGGGTAAATAAATCAGTATTTCTCCTCCCACCCCAATTACTATGACAAATAGGATCTTATAGATCCATTTAGTCCATATAGACTTGAGCTGAGAAGATCTTTTAGTCTGGTGCCTTCCACATAACCAAGGACCATAACCCCTAGAATTCCCAGCTATTATGAGTTTGATTCTGCTAACCAGAATTTTGAGTTGCAGACTCAATCTCAAGGCACAGGGATTTGCAAAGAGCAACTGGTGAAGTGTGCATTACAATATCATGAGATCAGACCTATAACTTATACACTCAGGTCAGATGTCAGGATTTAAATTAGTGTTTTTCAAACTTGGCAACTTTAAACTGTGTGGACCTTGACTTCTAGAATTCCCCAACCAGCACGCTCAACAGTTCAAAGTCGCCAAGATTGAAAAAACACTGATTTTAATCAAAACATCATTCATACATGTCATCATTTTAATATCTTCCCAGTTTGCTTTGAATGCTCATATATTAGAGGAAGGTGAATGAGAGATTCTGTATGACAAAATGCTATCAGTGGCGCCACTTGCATTACACACCAGTAGGGTGGCCAGATATTTAATGCCCTGCAGCAGCTTATCTTTCAGGCTGGTTCAGGTTCACATTTTTATAGTGATGCTGGAAAGAAGTTTCAAAAGGATGATTGGCTGCAGTTCTCTTTTGAACAAATCACTGAAATGCGGTTCCTCTGATTTATAACATTGTATGGATAATAGGGCAAATTAAAGTTGGAAGAGAAATGATAAATAATAAGATTGTCAGACCGAGGGAGGCTTTTCATAGTTGGCGAAAGCAGGGAGAAGAAACTGAAGAAGGAAAAAAGGATGTTGGTAATTGTGATGATGAACCAAAAACACACAAGGGCAGGGGAGGAAAGAAATTGGGAGAAATGAGGCGGGGAAGGGGGGGGAAATATCACACTTTGAACTTTTGAACATGTGAAATACGTGATGCAGCAAAGTCTAAATGAGATCTTCTGATCACAGCTGGATAGATCTGCAGTGGGAAATCTGTGATCCTCCAGTTGTGCAGTAGCTGAATTATGACTTCCAACATCTCTTACCATTGGTTATGTTCATTGATATTTCTGGGTATTGTTGTTCAACAATGTTTGTAGAAGTCCCACTTAGAAAATATTCCATTCTGATAATGAGGGGGGAAAAATGAGGTACAGACAGGGAGTACTTAGCTCAATAGGTTAATGAACCTGTCAAGAGTTCATCAGTCACGACTCTTTATCCTTCTTACCATTAAGCATGAAGGGTAAAGGTCACACACATCCTGTAAAGGCAAGAAAATTTGAATGACTGTGGCTGCTATTTCTCTCCGCTGACCAGAAAAGTAATAGAGGGAGTCCTTGACTTACGACCACACAAGCCCAATATTTCTGCTGGTAAATGAGATAGCGGTGGAGCTTTGCTCCATTTTACAACTCTCTTACCACAGCTGTTACTTAGTTAAATTAGTAGCATGGTTGTTAGGTGAATCTGGCTTCCCCATGGACTTTGGGTATTAGAAGGTCACAAAAAGTGATCACATGACCCCAGGATGCTGCAATCGTCATAAATCTGAGTCTGAATTTTGACCAGGTGACCATGGGAATGCTGTGATGGTTGTAAGTGTGAAAAATAGTCATAAGTCACTTTTTTCAGTGCCATTGTAACTGCAAATGGTCAATAAATGAACTGTTGTAAGTTGAGGACTACCTGTTGCCATGCCACCCCCATCAAATATGTACGATATTCAACAAACTACGAATTCTTAGAAAGGCACACCCTGGTCAGCACTTCTTTACTCTCCTATCGTTGGGCAGGAGATATCGAAGCATAGCCAGTCGTTGGAACAGACTGAAGAACAGCTTTTATCTGTGGGCTTGTCAGACTCCTGAACATCACAACTACGAAGTATGACAGACTTGCAGGGCCATCACAACGTGCAACATGTTTACATTGGTGCAGTATAATATAATGTAAGGTTATGCACATATATGTACAGACTGACTTTTTAGGGAAAAATCTTCTTTAGGGTTTATCTGAATCAGGGTTTACAATAATTGTACATATAATACTAAATGAAAACTGGACTGCATAACACATACTATACAATAACCAAACTTTTTAAAAGTAATTGTTTAAAAACTAAACTTTAAAAGGAAAAAAGAAACAGTACACCAAATGAAATCCTGTGGGTTTCATATGGTCCCAAGCTCTTCAAATATCTGCTTAAAAAAAGATGTAAGAATTCCCAACTGGAATCATTTCCAAAGGGCACAATGAAGGCCACATGGCTTTAATAGGGATTGTCAAAAAATCATTTCCACACTACAGGAATAAGAAAAAAAAAATTACAATAATAGAAGAAATTGAATCTCCCCATTCAAGCCGCCTAGGGATAAAAGCTGCCATTATAGAATCCACTCGATTTGTATTCATAGCAAAAGTCATCTTTCCCCTTATACTTGAAATAATATAACTCTTTTCAGAAAAATTCTGAGCCCCAACAATCCAGTGAGTTCAACCCTGATTCCTGCAACCCTATTCCTTAACGTTTATGCCATAAGCTGCTATTGTTTTTTCTACATTTTTTTTAATGATCCTGTAATGTCTTGCATTAGGGTAGAGTCAGGGCAACTGAATGGAGCTGAGCGTTTACTGGCCGAATGCCCTTCCTGACGCCTATGTAGAGCTCACAGCAGATATTTTCTCTTTGTGCCCAGAGAGAGAAATATTGGCCGCCTCCTAGGATCTAATTCACAGCTTCCTGATTGTGACATGACAACTCCACCTTTAGGCCACCACACCACTCATTGTCATTACTACATACAGATGGTATTTTTTTTTCTTTCAATAAGCTATTACATATTAATATGTATCAACCAGCTGGAAAATACCCCTGAAATACCAAAAGACTTCAGAGCAAAACAAATCAAGGAAACCTCTGCAGAGAATGACAGAGAATCTCAGCAGCCACAGAATGCCAATTGATTGTTGTCAGCTTGCAAGATAGTCAAGACAAGAAGCACAACCGTGAGTACTAACTCTTATATTTATTATAGAGTTACATTAACAGAATCTTGCAAGGCTGAAAGTATTTCTTCCCTCAATGTTTATGGAGATTCTCAGTCATCCAGGTCATGGTTGTCCTAAAGGTGCTTTAAAAAAAAAAAAAAAAAAAACTTCTCTCCTTTCCTTCGACTCTCTGGAAAGACTGGGAGGGTCTCGTCTGAAATGATCCATGATCGGTGAGCCGAAACATTCTTTAGTTGCTGATTGTCCCATCTGTGGCTCTCCTTCCTGTTTTCCATGGTCATTCCCAGATGCTATTACAATAGTTGAGGCAGTGGTGGGATTCAGCCAGTTCGCACCACTTTGGGAGAACCGATTGTTAACTTTCTGAGCAGTTTGGTGAACTGGTTGTTGGAAGAAATCATTAGGGCAGAGAACCGGTTGTTAAATGATTTGAATCCCACCACTGAGTTGAGGGAAGAGAGGGGGATCCAGAAGATTTTCATGCAATGAGAATGTGGGAAAGGAACAAAAGAGGAATGGAGTGGAGTCATCTATTACACAACTTGGAAGAGCAGTTGTAATTCTGGATGGGTTGACACCCCAACCTTTTATTTCTTCTTCTTCAGCTACCATTATTATTCCTGCTTCTACCTCTAAACCTGCTATTTCAGAAAGTCCCATTGACCCCAATGACTTGTGGAAGATGAATTGTCCTGCTATTAGAAACAAATACAGGATTAGCAAGACTTTCTTGCGGTACGTTTATCCTCCCTTATCTTTTTCCTTCCCCCCTCCTCCCCTTTTTTTTCTTTGCATTTTAAAGAGCCTGTCACTTTCAGATGTCTGTCAGCTGCTATAGAGCCTGACTCTGGCAATGGCACTATGTAGATAACAATGTTATGATCTGGCACCAGCAATCTTTGGTTTCCATTGGGAGTTTATATTCTCATTCAGGCCCTTCTGAAAGAGCACGCTGGGCTGTTTCACCCCTCAGAGGTTCTTAAGCTTTCAATTTATTCCTGCAAGGAACGTCAAGTTTTTGTGCCAATGGAAGGGAATGTTGGAAATTCCATGCTTTTTCTTTTTAATTATTAAAACAAATCTTCAAATGCCCTTCTATCTCATTCACAAAAATTAAAAAATTGCCACTCTGCAGTCAATCTTGTTGAATGGCGATCCAGCTTACTGTTGTCATAGTAACCGGTAAGGGGTCCCTATGTGGTTAAGAGCCATTTCCACTGTTGTCAAAAGCAAAGCTCCTCCTGCATGTGGATTCTTCAGAGCCAGAGAGAAATTGTTCACCCACTGCTGTTAGAATAAGGAAACTTTTGACTGAGTTTCTGCTTTGCTTACAGTGCTTCTCATTTTCATTTGGACAGCATGTTGACTATTTCAATTGCAAATAGAGTTGCAAGACCCAGGAAAGAGCAGCCATTTTGAGCCTAAGCTTTCACAATGTACAAGGTTGATGTTTTGCAATGTTGTTAGACTTTTAGGGGTTTTGAAACCCTTCAGTACAGACGTTCACGGTCTGGTGCTACTCCAGCTATTATTATTATTATTTATTAAATTGATATGCAGCCCATCTCACTGTCACGTGACTCTAGGCAACTTACAACATTATAAAAGCAAAATCACAAAATATTAAAGCATGAAATCTTAAAAATGAACAGTAGTGAGATATTAGGAACCTGACTCCAACAGGATGGAGGTGGGATCATCTTCCTGGTTGACTAACCATCTCCAGTGTGGAATACCCCCATCGGGAGTCGGGACCCAGACAAATTGGCAGAACTAAGTTTTAAGGCTCTTTCAGAAGGACCTGAGGGGCACAATGTTCCAGAGGGTGGGAGATATGGCAGGAAAGACCCTTCTCCTGGACCTCATTGTCAGAATTCCTTACAATTGCTATCACTGTGGTTTACATGGGCACTATATTGGAGGAGCTGCTTTTGTATGCTGGACCTGACAGGTTTCTAGTAGTGATAGCTCTGGAGACAGTATTGATTTTACTTGTATGGTTTGCCTCTTCACTCTTGTTTGGATCTGAGTGGCAGCCTAGTGTCCCTGCCTCAAGCAAAACATGGTTAGAAGCTCAGCCCAGGCTGAGTTTCCAACAGCTTCCCAAGAGATGGAAGTATGTATGTTTGCAGAAAGATTTTGTTTTGGAGGTGGCCCGTACAGGCCTACATCCATTCATGTTGCTTTCTTCTCTAAAATGTTAACAATTTCATTAATAATACTTTCTTGGGTATTTGGATCTCGAGAATGAAATTCATTGAAAGGGGCACATTTTAGTGAAATATAATTATATACCATCAAAGAGAGGGCTTTTGGGGTCCTGGAGGTGAAACTCAAGTCTGTATTATTTTGAGAAGTTTGGGCTCCATGAGAATGGTAGGAGGTTTATTCTAACTTGGGAAATGATGGAACAAGTGATTGTTCTGATTCTCACTGTTTATAGGTAGAATGATAATCTCAATATGTTGATTTATCCTTGTGAAGAAACTGAAACAGCCTGACCCTTATAACACAAAGGTATCAGTAGATAGCAAAAGGTCAACACTTATAGTGTCAAAATAAAGACTAAGACTAAGCTTGACTCCTGGGTGACCTCATAGATATAGCCATGCAACTTGCTGGTTTTACTACTGCCTTCTTCTGGCATTATTATTATTATTATTATTATTATTATTATTATTATTATTATTATTATTATTATTATTATTATTATTATATCTTTAGTGAGATTCACAGCCTTTGGGGCTGGTTATTGCACAGTCAATCAGATGTTCAGACTGGGATTGGGATTTTTGTCTACCTATCGAATCCTTACCAAGGATCTAGGATAGGCAAACCTGGATGTTTGATGGTGTTACAGATATTGCCGCAGGATGGAAGCTGTATTATTTATTTATTTGTTTGTTTATAAAGGTAGAGGTGATATTTCCAGGTATGCTCCTCATCTGGACTACCTAGCAAGACATATAATGATATGACATGAATCCATGACAGTGTTTAGATATTTAATCAGAGCTTTCACCCTTTTTAATTTTTTTTTCTCAAAAAAGGCACCAATATTGAAACTTCTAGTAGGCACATTTTGAAAGACCGATGATTAACCTAGTTTAGCCTAAACCCATTCACATCCAAGCAAGTTCACTATCGTACAAATATAAACATTATTTATTGCAATTTCAAGAACCAGATTTGCAAACATTCTGCATATTTATTTCAGAGGGAGTGAATAATAACTGTAAGCTGAGTTCTTTGAAAATGTCACCAAACATATGGACATTGTTGACGTTGCATACATGGACTTTCAAGAAAATGTTTAACAAAATTCATCATCAAACATCTTGTGTAAGCTGAGTACTCATAGGACTGAAGGAGAGATCCTTCTGTGAATTGGTAACCATTGGACACACACATACACACAAAAATTAGGAACATATGAACAATATTCACATGGAAAAACCTAACAAGCAGAATCCCATAAGGATCTGTTTTCAGCTTACCACTATTCAACTTGCTCATAAATAATTTAGATATCCAATTTTTTTAACCTCTGATAGTATTGAAAGGAACAATGATGCTATGTATGGATGGATGTAGGGATGAAACAGGGGAACCATGGAGGCAGGGGGAAAGGAGGACAAGTGGTATTCTACACATAGCAAGAGCAAGAGCACTTAGACTTATAAACCGCTTCACAATGCCTTTACATCCCTCTCTAAGTGGTTTACAGAGTCAGCGTATTGTCCTCAACAATTCGGGTCCTCATTTTACTGACCTCAGAAGGATGGAAGGCTGAATCAACCTTGAGCCTGGCGAGATTTGAAGTGCCAAATTGCAGCCGGAGGGCAGCCAGCAGAAGTAGCCCTGCAGTACTGCATTCTTACCACAGCGCCACCATGGCTCTCGATGATACAAATTATATATTTGCGTCATCAAAGGGATGATATGTAGTTTGAGATTTTGATTTATAAAGCCTTTTATTTTTCAGGTGTACTGTTTCATGTGATTCCCCACTCCCCCCATTATTGTAGGCTTTTTTTAAAAAAAAAAAACAGAATGTCTGTTTTCCTCTCCATTTTGGACTCATGTTTTTGCAATTTCTTTTTATACTTCTGCTTCTGAGTCTGCCTATATGACCTCTTGGCTGTGGTCAGCTTTGCTCCATTCCATCCACCCTTAAGAAAATGGCTGCTGTGGAGCATGTACTGGGTCTCATGATTAAAATCACGTCTGCAGAGCTGTGAGGAAACGTACTACATGTTATGAAAATATACAGCACATTCGAGCTGTAGCCATCTAATGATGGGTTATTCCAGCACCCTTTCTGGAGGGGAGGTATGTTGGAGCAAGGACTTCACTGGTTATTTTCCAATTCATACACGCAAACATTTGAAAGAAGGACTGAATAATGCAGACACTGGGTTTTGTTACAAGGGGGATACAGTTGTTTCATCAGCATTTACAGACCATGCTGCCGGGCACTACTGAGCTAAATGTCAGCTGAAGAGAGATGAACCATTTCTGCATGCCCTTTAGCAGATATTAAAACTATCAGCTCATCCAACATTCAGAATGTGATGCATTTGATTGTGTGAGTCGGGCTGTTTGAGAGTCTAGTTGAGCTAGAACAGCATTTAAGGAGATGGGCATGAAGGCAAATTTCATTGATTATCTGTGTCCTGTAGTACAAGTTGAATAACAAATCTTTGGATGAGTTTCACTGTATGTGAAAAGAATACAAATGCCTAATTACAACTGCAATTAAGCTGCCATTAGCTGCTATTTGGTCAGCCCTCTGGCAAACTTCATTTAAAGCTTGAATTACTAGGACAGCTCAAACTTGACATCCAGTGTAATTTTTATCATAAAAATGAAATGAGACAACAAGCCAAAGGCATACCAGATGTTGTCCATGCATGGGAGGGGTTATAATGGTTAAACAAAGCCTTATTATTTGCCATTTATTTTCAAAAGTCTCCTCTTTTGAGGAGCAAAATCTTTCCTTTGCTCATAACCTCCTCTACTGTTAACGTTTCCTGCCATTTAGCTGCTCCATGAAAAGCCGACCCAGATATTCAAAGTCTTGAAGAACAAACTCATATTAAAAGTACCACAGCAGTATTTAACGAACTGCGATGTTTAATAATTCATACATTATTAATTCTCGTGATCTTTGTTTCTGGAGCGCCATTGCCCTTTGACCTCCAGATATCTCATACTCCATAACTTGTTTTATTTCCCCCATCTGCCTGAAACTCCCTCATCACCATTTACATGATGTTAGTTTTCTCTTCCCGTGCTTCACTTTTCAAATCTCCATTATTCTGTGGGATTTTTGAGAAAACCTCTTTGTAGTCTTATGTGAAAACAGTCTTATGTGAAAGTCAAACCTTGGTATATTGTGTGACTTCCAAAACCTTGCATTTTTCAGTCACTCTATTATCACATTTGCTGGAGAAAGCAATTATGTTGGGAAAAGTTAGTGGTTAAAAGGAAACCAGGCCATTAAAGAACATGTGGCTGGACACCATCAAAATAGCAATAGTGCAAGGGAAGAGGTGGAGAGATCTGGCCCGTAGAATCCACTGAATGGTTAACATCATCATCATTTATTCTTTGCACCATGAAACACTACAGGTAATCCTTGACTTACAAGAGTTCATTTAGTGACCATTACAACAGCACTGAAAATAATGACTTATGACTGATTTTCGCAGTTGTGACCATTGCAGCATCCCTAGGGTCACATGATCAAAATTTGGATGCTTGGCAACTGGTCCATATTTATGACGGTTGCAGTATCCCAGGGTCGTGTGATCCTCTTTTCCAACCTTCTGAGAAGCAAAGTCAATGGGGAAGCCGGATTCACTTGACAACCGTGTTACTGACTTAACAACTGTAATGATTTACTTAACAACTGTGGGAAGAAAGGTCATAAACTGGAGCAAAACTCACTTAACCAATGTTTCACTTAGCAACAGAAATGTTGGGCTCAATTGTGGCCGTAAGTCAAGGCCTACTTGTATCTTGATACTCTCCCTCATGGATCAATCATGCCTTCAAGTACCAGACACCTTCACAAGTTCACACATAACCCAAATGCCTCCTCCTCAATTTTTAAAACAAGTTGCTTGAAATAATTAGATTTTGCAAGTTTTCGTTTTTAGTTAAACCATGATGCTGAAATTGTGCAAGATTTGGTGATTTCACGAGGCCACATTTAAAGCACTAAGAAACAAACAAACAAAAAAATAACTGTTCGTTTCTATGGGGCCCATCTTTGAATGATATCTGTGCAGAGATGGTAATCAGTAGGTTCTGACCTGGAGAACCAGTAGCAGAAATTTTGAATAGTTTGGAGAACTGGCAAATACCACCTCTGACTGCCCCTGTCCCCATCTATTTTCTGTCTCCCGAGTTCCAGCTGATTGGCTGGGTCTTCTTTGGTTGCCCTGCACAGGAGAACGGAGCTGGAAAGCAGGTTAGTGGGGTGGGAAAGGAAGGGGATCTTGCAGTATCCTTCCCCTGCCACGCCCACCAAGCCACGCCCACCAGGCAACACCATCCCCACCAAGCCATGTCCACAGAACCAGTAGTAAAAAAAAAATTGAATCCCACCGCTGCACTTATGGCACCTTGCCGAAATCATTAGTTTTATCCTACAGTGGCAATTGTCCTTTGACTATCTGAAATATGGTACACTCTAGAAGGATTGGAATACAGTTCCTATCCCCCTGGAGGTCACTACATTGAGAAGATTTTCCCAAAGCAAGAAATCTTATTTGTTCAGAGAGGCCTGTAAAGCACTATAAAGCAGTATATAAGTCTAAGTGCTATTGATATTGATACTTTTTTAGGGACTACTTGATTACAAAACCTCTTCTATTAGCCTGAGAGAAAGCAAAGAACAAGCACCTTCAGTTGTCACTGTATTTTGACGGATGGCTGAAGACAAGGGGACCAAGATTCAAATACAAAAAGAGGAGACACTAGCTATTAAATTTCATATGCAGTGAGGAAGCGTGCACAATGTAACTGGCAAGGAAACTCATTTTGACCACTTTTATCCTTTGACCAAGCTGTTCTGCTGAAAAAGCCCGCAATTCAGATGGAGGAGGCCAAATGAGAATGGCAGCCAAGACCCACATTCATTCATAATATAACCCCATAATTCTAAATGGATTTCTCCTAAAACTGTCAGAAGAAGAAAGAGGCAGGGGAGAAAGGCAACACTGAGATAACTATGGACTTTATGACTGACATAATTTAGCATTTGCCATAGCTTGCAATTTTTATTTCTAGGAGGCCTCTTGCATACCTGCACACCTCTGTTTCATCTTTACACACTGGGGTTTCTTTTGAAAGATAACTTGCATATTTACGAGCCACTTGGATTTAGAATATTGCTTTGCTTTCGGTGTATATGTTAGTGTAATATACCACTAACTGCACAGAAGTACTATATATTTCCTCAAGCAAGTTCAATGAGAAAACTATGTTGCAGGTTCTGGGTATGACTGTGTTTGTATAAATAAAAAGAATTCTGCAAGCAGCACATTTAAAAAAAAAGTAATCTCAGATCTAAAATTTCTTTCTCTTGCTTGCATCAAAATATTTGATCAATGTTCGAGAGGCGTTTTGAAGAGTTTCATATTTATCTTGTGCCTATAAATAAATTATACCTATTTACATGAAATATGATGCTTTTATTTTTAAAAAAATCTTATACTGCCATTTTAGTTCAAGGGAATCCTGAGATCTAACATGCATACAGATACACTGCTCAAGCAGAGCTATCTGTAGTGTGTGTGGGAGTGCAAAGGGAGGAAAAATGAAACTAGCACTGTGTAGAAGTTCTGTTCCTTTAGACATGCCTTATGTTATCACATACACATACAGAAGGGTTGGTCTTTGCATTGTGATAGCACATTGCAGCTTTCACTATTTTATCCTCATAGATGTTACTGTGACCCAGTGCACACACGTCAGGTGGAATTCTGTGTATTATCTTATGCAAGGGCAAGAAGGGAGCATCCTGAAGGGACGTACATTGGAGTAGCTATCAGGGAAGACCTTCAAAGAATTCTACCTCCTCCTAACAGGAGGGCAACAAATTCCTCTGAAAGTGTGCCTAAAATTGTGACAACTTCCTCCACATCAATTCCCAGATCCAATGATCCTCCAAAGTTGTCTGTAGCTTCTGCACAGATCATCCTGCTTCACATTAAATGAATTTGGGAAAGATCTGTTATGCTTTAGAGGAAGCTTCAATACTTCTGAAATAACCCATTTCACTTGGGTATTTTGGCTTTCTGTGAAGTACATGCATATTTCTTCTGTTTCATTTTCTTTGTAGTAGACACTGAAGCTGTTCTTTAATTAGCTTGGTTCCTACCAATCTAACACTCTTGATCCAAAAGAGTTTTAATGGGAAGCAAATTTAACCCTCTGACTCGCTTATAAGTAGGAAGGTATCTGACTCAGAATGAAGACTCAGTGCAATCTCCTCAGCAAATTGCAGCAGGGTATATATTTTCCAACTTAAAAACAGTATTTAAAGGCAAAAATGTTGTCATCCACTGAAGTCCTCTATGGGTGAGTTGGTGACTATATAAATTTGTTTAATAAATAATCAAATAAACAAAAAAACAAATAAACAAACTTTTGTGAACTCTATGAAATACATGAAGTGGTTACCTTGATGTAGGCTTGATGTAAGATTGAAATTGGGAGGGGAGACAGAGAAGTGAGTTAATATCTGAGATAGTATACCAGGGTGTTTATGTGCCTACTTTATGGTTTCTACACAGTCAAGGAAATGTAGGTAGCATCTTCCATCATGCTGAAATCATTTCCATGGTGCAGATGATAAAAATGTCATCAATGAATCTCAAATAAAGCAGAATCTCAACTAAAGCCTTCAAGGGGTGAGAATTAAGAAAATACTGTTCTAAGTCAGTCAGAAAGATATACATTGACATATTGAGGAGACACGATTGTGCTCATATTTGTACCATTGATTTGCAGGTACACATTATTACCAAAAGTGAAGAAGTTCTGGGTGGGGATAAAGTTACACATTCTGGTGGCAAGCTGTGCTGTTTTGGCATTAGTGATTAGATTCTTTATGGGCTAAAGTCTATGTTTGTTGGGAATGTTGCTATATAGTACTGTTCTGACCCAGGCTTCTTAAACTGTAATTATTCACAAACTTATTTTAAAAACAAAACCTATTTTATTGCAACACTGGAAATTGTTTTCATTCCCAACTGGAATTAATCTCAAACAGTCCCCCAAGATAAGCACATACCTTTCAGTTCTGTGAAGTGCTGCTAAAAACAGAAGTATCAAATTAAGAAACTAACCGAAGTAAAAGAAAAAACAACTGAAGTACAAAGAGATTCAAGGATGACTCAGAACCGATCAAACTAATTTGCTTCCTGCAAAGGTTTTGTCATTTGGCCTGACTTTTTTACCTTATGGGAGGGGCAATCATCTCCCAGCCTTACTCCCGAGTCGCCCCTTTTGTTTCAGCTGCTCTCACCTTCTAGCAGCTCTGTGCAGACGTGCACTGGGAACAGGCTCCCCTGGGTCCTCTGCCTCGCTGTTGCCAGACTCCAAAGGCTCCAAAGGCAGCACCCCACTCCCAGATGGTCTTGGCCCCATCTCTGCATCGGATGCAGGACTCTCTCCAGACTCCCTGACTGGTCCCCATTCTTCCACACTGTCTGATTCCGCTGCTGGCTGCACCGGCTGCACCGGCTGCCGGCGAACCACAACAAGTATCTCAATATCCATGGTGGCTAATATTGTGTTGCTAGAGAGATTGCTTATGGATTTCACTTTGGAGGTGTGTGATATCTGTTTCTTAGTTGGGAATTAAGTGCCATAAGAGCTGAACATAGAGTCCATCAAATCTACATTCCAGTTGTGATAGTTCCTGTGCTTAACACAATGGGACAGCACATGTTGCCTGAATTATGTATTTTCTGAAGTAAGTTGTAGATGCCTGATTAGAACTTCTGGGGCATTTTTATATTGATACAGTTTTGGGTATTTTTAGGGAATTCTTTCATTAGATTATGTAGTTCTCTCTGTATTTTGTGGTGGAATCTGAGGACAGAAGTTAATAGAATGTGGTATTGGGGAATTGCTTCTTGGCTTTGGTGAGGCAATCCATTTTCTTCCCGTCTCAAATTTAGGAAATTTAATTCCTAAATTTCATGAGCTACTGCTCATGAAAGTTTATGCCTTTTAATGAAACTTGTAAGTCAGGAAGAGTGCTTCCAGAGTACTGATTTTTTTTTTTGCCACTAACACAGTTTTTCCCCTGCGATATAGTAGAGGATATAAATGAGTAGCTGTTCCTTTGGGTAGAATAGCTCTTTCTTCCTGATGTTAGCTTTACTGCTGACCTGATGTTGTATCCCTTCCTTATCAGCTGTTGCTACAAAAAGGAATGCTCTCACAGCAGGTTTTCCTGCCATGCAGATAATTATGTCCTCTACTTGTCCTGTTCTATATTCATTGTAATTGAATGGAGGAGAGGAGAGGAGAAGAGAGGAGAGGAGAGGAGAGGAGAGGAGAGGAGAGAAGAGAAGAGAAGAGAAGAGAAGAGAAGAGAAGAGAAGAGAAGAGAAGAGAAGAGAGAGGAGGAGAGGAGGGGAGAGAATTACACTGCCAGACAAAAACATGAATCCCATTAATCTTCCAAATGTTCAAAACTAATGTCTGAAGAGGCTCATCAATGACTATGGAGATTTGCAGTCATTCATTGAAAATACACTTTGGGGACAAGGCTTATCAATGCTTGAATTCTAGACCGGAAGATGCTGGATAGCATGCAACTTCAAGTAAAATTGATAGTTTCCTACATCTTTGGTTTTATCTAAGTTCTCTTCTTGGTAATAGAAATGAATGTTGTACATGCACAGTGATTAGGGTACATTTCCCCTAATTGTTAGTTGATTAGTTGGGACACGGATATAACAAACCCACAAAAAGATGTACTTTGTTCTTGTGCTCTTAAGAGACCTTGAGCATGGGAGAATTAGCAGTTGTATTTCTCACAAGATACGACAATCAAATAACATTCGAATATCTACCTGCTTTTGAAGAGGACAGCTGTGAGTCCAGGTGAAAAATTGTCAGATTATGGGTGAGCCTTTGTGTCCAACCCCAGGGAGATGAAATCAGATGTCAAATGCAGTGTACTTCCAGCAATGATCCACTGTGTCCTTTTTGGCTTATTCTCATCATCATCTTTTTTTTGAATGGGGATGCATATCTAGTAATAAAGAGAGAAATTTGTCAGTAGGACGGCATTCAAATACATTTGAAACAACTTTGAAAGTCATGACTATCTCATCCTGACATTTTTTTAGACAACAACATAACTTTTACTCTTTTGACTCATTAATGCTGTTTGACTTTTCTTCCATTCTTCTGATGGGTTTCCTTTTTGGCTTTGATGTAGGGGCAGAGCTGTGTTCCTTTGAGGATGATATGTGATGGTCTGCAGGCTACTAATGGGCAAAACCAAAGATAGGGATGGACATGTCCAGAGCCAAAAGTGATGAGGACCATCCCCCCTCACTCTTTTCTTTCTTTCTTTCTTTCTTTCTTTCTTTCTTTCTTTCTTTCTTTCTTTCTTTCTTTCTTTCTTTCTTTCTTTCTTTCTTTCTTTCTTTCTTTCTTTTCCTTCCTTTTCCTTCTTTCCTTTTCCTCCTTTCCTTTCCCTTCCTTTTTTTCCATCCTTCTTTCCTTCCTTTCTTCCTACATCTATCTTCCTTCCTTCCTTCCTTTCTGCCACCCCTTTCTTCAGTTTTTGATCCTTTTCTCACTGGCCTACTCTATAGTTTGTATTTCCTTATTTGAGATGGGAACTAACTACTTGTTGGGAGCTTTTGAAGCTAGAAGACCACAGGTTGGCCTCCTTTACTTTAAAATCTTCCACTCATTCTTGTTATTGAGTGGGTGTTCTTTTTATCTGCTGCTTTGTTGTTTATATGGTTTCATTGTTTAATTGTATTGCTTTGGTTTGCTGCCCTGAGGCACTTTGTGAGAAGGTGAAATACAGAAATCCCAATCTTAGAGGGAGAAAAAGAGAAGCAGCTAGGTAAATAAATCAAGGCATGTAAGTCTCAATTGACAAAATTAAGAATAATGCCATCAGTTCATCATTGGCCTACAGATATTGCAAGGTCAAACGTCTTTAGAAGACTTTTTTGTGGATTTTGTTTTCTTCTTTTGGCAGTTAACTCACTGAAGTACTTTGCATAAGGATGTTAGAACAACAAAGTAACTGTTGCAGAGCTAGGACTGGGCCTAAAATGGAAATTCTCTGGCCATTAACTTCCACACTTACTTGGAAATCTATGGCCTCCCTAATATATGAATTTATAGATGGTCCTCAGTTAACCATCACTCATTATGCCTTTTTATAATCCCTTTTTTTCTTTTTCTGGTATATTTCTGTAGTTTTTAAAGTGATTTATAAAATATTTTAATAAAAATATTCATAAAAGAATCCATCTATGGAAGTACATGTGTAAATAATATGCTGTGAGAAGGGAACCCAACAACTTTACTTGTCACCTTGACTGCAAATGCAACATTCTGTGCATTGGGTCTTCCATCAAGCCCGACGCTCTTATTATCCTATTGGTGCAAAATGTTAGTGATTCAGTCTGCATGCATGTCCTATTTTTTTTTTCCTCATCAGTGGACTACATACAGAATCTTAACAGCTCAAAGCTTGAAATGACCACACTTCAAATGATAATTTTGGAAGGAGAGCCCTGCTCAATAAAACTTAGAAACAATGTCCTAAGAGAGGCCTTCAGGGAAATGCTAAAAGTTATTTCTGGAAACAAGGAGGAGGAGGAAGAGGAGGAGGAGGAGGAGGAGATGATTAAACACCTGTTATTTATTCCCAAGCAATTAGTATATATCCTCATGAGCTACTGTGATTTGTGGTCTTTCCTCTGATGAAGAGGGTCTTCCTTTAACTTTTAGCAATAGTAGTGCAGTAGTAACAGCAATAGCACTTAGACTTATATACCGCTTCATAATGCTTTGCAGCCATCTCTGAGCTGTATGACATGGGGATGAGAAGACCAGAATGTGACAGAATCAATATTTCTCCTGACCCACTGTAATATGTAAAATGCCTTCCTTGCTTTGACTGCTTTTAGAGCTATGATAGTAGCAATAGCACTTAGACTTATATACCACTTCACAGTGCTTTTACAGCCCTCTCTAAGTGGTTTACAGAGTCAGCCTATTGCCTCTAACAATCGGGGCCCTCATTTTCCCCACATTGGAAGGATGGAAGGCTGACTCAACCTTGAGCCCCATCAGGATCGAACTTCTGACAGTGGGCAGAATTAGCCTGCAATATTGCATTCCAACCACTACACCACTAACAGTTTCTAGCCAGCCCTTCAAGGCAGGATGTTTAGAAAATGGGGCTAAGAAAGCCCCATTGGCATTTCTGAAAAAGTAGGTAGAGGAAATACAGGTAGTCCTCGACTTATGACCACAATGAGCCCAGCATTTCTGTTGCTAAGTGAGGTGTTTGTTTAAGTGAATCTTATCCACATTTTATGACCTTTCTTGCCACAGTTGTTAAGTGAACCACTGCAGGTTGTTAAGGGAATCTGGCTTTCCCCGTTTGACCTGGCTTGTCAGAAGGTTGCAAGAGGTGACCACATGATCCCAGGACACTGCAACCGTCATAAATATGAACCAGTTGCCAAGTGCCCAAATTTTGATCATGTGACCATGGGGATGCTGCAACAGTTGTGTTAGAAAGGGTCGTAAGTCACTTTTTTCAGTGCCGTTTGTAACTCTGAACAGTTGTTTAGAACTGTTGTAAGACGAGGACTCCCCTTACGTGATTTCACTACTCACATCTTCAGGAAGAGGTCAACTCAAGTGGGGTTGGGGGTTAAGTTAGATAACCAATGAGTGACTTTTTTTTTTTAAATGCAGCTTTCATTTAAGTGGGACATTCAGCTTCTCTAATTTATTTGCTGATTTGTTTGTTTGTTTATGCCCCACTTTCCTACTCTACTGTGGATTATTTGTTATTTCTTTATATATTTAAAAACACATTTTGAGATATAGGGTCAGTGCTGCTTCCCTGGAGGATTTATACCTACAGGATCGTCTTATTATAAATGCTTTTGCCTTCCAGTACTGCGGTGAGGTTTGGCTATCTTTGATTTTCTTCTTTAGGAGCAAGCAATTACTGCAATGTTGTTGCTATTTCCAGCAGTTCTGGTGCTTTGAAATCTTTCTTACCCTTTATTGCTATTATCTATCAATATAGCCGAGCACAGTTCTGCTGATTTTAATATAATTGAAGTAGATTAATTTTAATAAGTGAAATGTGAACATAGCCATTAGATGGAATGGGAATAAAATTGTTGCCATCGCAAGACAGATTAAGGCTTCCTTTTAAAATTAATTTTTAAAATGGCTAATTTTGATTTTCTACCTTTGTTTAAAAAGAGAGCAAGAGGAATCTGACTCTCTGTTTCAATTACTCAGCTAAGTGGAGTTTATGCAGAATTTAATGAAGTAGTTAGTAGGAATATAAAAATGCAGTACAAAACTAGAGAGGTATTTTAAAGTTATGACAGGACAAAGATTTTCTTGTATATTTTTCTCTGGGTCTTTCTGGGGGGAAAATGACTGCAGGGACTGAATTCTTATAGCAGAATTTTGAATCCAAAAAATTACAAATGGTAGGAGAAATTGTGTTTGAGTTTATTCTTACCCTGTAACTATGGCATAAAAGCATTAGTCTAGCCCAGTGGTGGGATTCAAAAATGTTTACTACCAGTTCTGTGGGCATGGTTTGGTGGGCGTGGCAGGGGAAGGATACTTAAAATCTCCAGTCAAAAATGGTATTTGCCAGTTCTCTGAACTACTCAAAATTTCCACTACTGGTTCTCCAGAACTGGTCAGAACCTGCTGAATACCACCTCTGGTCTAGCCTTATTTTGAACATAGAAATAGTAATAAGAATAGAATAGAATAACAGAGTTGGAAGGGATCTTGAAGGTCTTCTAGTCCAACCCCCACTTAGGCAGGAAATCCTATACCATTTCAGACAAATGGTTGTCCAATCTTCTTTAAAACTTCCAGTGTTGGAGCATTCACAACCTCTGGAGGCAAGTTGTTCCACTGATTAATTATTTTAACTGCCAGGAAATTTCTCCTTAGTTCTAAGTTGCTTCTCTCCTTGATTAGTTTCCACTCATTGCTTCTTGTCCTGTCCTCAGGTGATTTGGAGAATAGCTTGACTCCCTCTTGTTTGTGGCAGCCCCTCAAATACTGGAATATTGCTATCATGTCACCTGTAGTCTTTCTTTTTATCAAACTAGACATACCCAATTCCAGCAACCATTCATTATATGTTTTACCCTCCAGTCCCGTAAATAAGACTTCATAGCCCTCTGTAAGCAGTTTACAGAGCCAGCATACAATCTGGGTCCTCATTTTACCGACCTTGGAAGGATGGAAGGCTGAGTCAACCTTGAGCTGGTCAGGATCGAACTGCTGGCAATCGGTAGGATTAGCCTACAAAACTGCATTCTAACCACTGCACCACCAGGGCTCTTGAACATAGATTTAATACGTTTCTAAAAGTGCTCCAGATCTGTGTTTATAATGCAGAAGAAATGCCTTCCTATATAAATATAGGAAATACAAATTAAAGGACCCCCACATCATATAAATGGGCCCACAAAAAAAGGTGCCAGGCTTTCAAATACCACGTCAGCAATGGACAATCCTGAGTAGGATTCGCATCTCATATGGCATCAACTGGAACTCTCTGAATAAATGGAGCATATAGCATCCTCTCTGAAATGTGACCACATCAAACTGTAGGTCACATTGTGACTGACTGTAAGCTGAGGGCATATATCGGTCCAGTATCCGATAAACAATGCTGCACTTCAATGGTTAGATGGCCTGGACATAGATAATTGAACATAGACCTTGTTAACATTTATATTTTATTGGATTCTACTAACCTGGTTAAATGTTAGTTTATATTGCTAGCCCATATATGATATGCCATATGCTAAATAATAAATAAATATCTTCCTGAGACCAGCAGTCTTGTTGAAAGCATCCCATACAGATGATAATATCAAAACAGTGAGCATGAGACACACAATCATAGCATTTGACCATTTTGACCTATGTGGAAAATATGGGGCACCCAACCATGCCTGCCATTTTGACTTTTTCGACCGCCAAATATCCGGTATTGCATAAAAGGTCAGTTTGGACCAGGAAAGAGAGCTGGGTTCTGCTAGCTGTTTATCACTGGCTCTGTCACCAAAGGATGCATTACAGGTAATCCTTGATTTATGACCACTTGTTTAGTGACCATTCAAAGTTATGATGGCATTGAAAAAGTGACTTACAAGCAATCCTTGGAGCAAGGGTCTTCAAACTTGGCAAGTTTGAAGTCTTGTGGACTTCAACTCCCAGAATTCTTGAGCTAACATGACAGGAGGAGGAATTCTGGGAGTTGAAGTCCACAAGTTTTAAAGCTGTCAAGCTTGAAGACCCCTGCCTTAGAATTACGACAGTTGCAGCAGCCGTACAGGTCACATGATCAAAATTCAGTCACTTGGCAACAAGCATGCATTTATGATGGTTGCAGCATCCCAAGTCACCTGATTGCCATTTGGGACTGTTCTGTACAGACATCTGCATACTCGAAATCCGGCAGCCCGGATTGGCTAAAGCACACGGCCACCGGATTGGCTGAGTGCGCGGCACTGATTGGTCGCTCGGAATCGACCGCGATTGGCTGAGCCAATCGCAGGCGATTCAAAACGACCCGATTGGCCGCAGCACTCAGCAGAAAGCCTTTATAAGCCGTGCTTCTTTCCCACTCTCCCCACTTGTGTTTTTACCCCAATAAATGAGCTGAACCAAGTCACTGACTCGCGTCCTTTGTTCGTATGAGATATACGACACTGGCGACGAGGATGGGATCCTAACAAAATTCCACATCGCACGTGGCCCACGGAACCGCAACCGGCAACATGGCCAGCGGCAACGTGCCACCCGCTCCTTTCAACGCGGCTACCGAGGACTGGGAATCTTACATCGACAGATTCCTCATGTTCTTAGAGAGTAGCAATCTCAAGGACGCAAATGGACAGAGGAAGCGAGCCGTTTTTCTCACACACTGCGGCCCGCTGGTCTTCAAAATGGCAAAAGCCCTTGCCAAGCCGATCGATGTGAAGATCATGGACTGGGCCGATCTCGAACCTCTACTGAGGAACCACTACACGCCCGCTGTGCCCACCCTCATTCGGCGGCACGAATTCTATCGCCGCGACCAGAAGCCGGGTGAGAGCGTCCAGCAAATTTGTGGCTGAACTCAGGGACCTCGGAGGGCTGTGCGGGTTTACCGACTTAGGCGAGGCTCTCACGGGACCGCGTCGTCCTCGGCCTCCGGGACACCGTCCTGCAAAGCCGGATCATGGCGAAAGGCGACATCGCCCTCGCCGATGCCCTCGCAGAAGCCACAGCGGCGGAAGCAACCCGGAGATCAGCGGCCCAACTGAAGCAAACCGGCACAGCGAACGGGCCGCCGCAGCCGCGACAACCGAAAACCGGACCGACGACAACTACCGGGCGGCCACATCCACGCACCACGGCGACCTCGAGTCCCCTCCGGATCGGAAGACGCGAGGAAGACGCCCATCGCCTGCAGACGGGACGAGACAGGCGCGAACCACGGAACCGAAAATCGAAGTTCCAGTGTGCCGGCTGCGGGGAGCACCCAAGGTCAGAATGCCGTTTTTCGACGCGATCTGCCGCCATTGCGACAAACGGGACACATCGCCAAGGTCTGCCGTTTCAAGAGGAACCACAGCCCCGCCACCGAGACACCACCCCGGAGACGCGCGAAGTGCCAGGCGCAACAACACCCGCCGAGGAACCGCGATCGGGACGGTGAGAGCCGCTGGAGCCGGAATCGAGGAGCCGCCGTTTCCTAAGGCCGCCAGCGCGAGGAAACCCACCAAACGGTCATCGTCGGCCATTCCTCCAACTGGGACGGCCGGAAAGTCCACGTGGAGGTCGAAATCGAGGACCGCCCCTGCAAAATGGAGGTCGACTCCGGATCGTACCTGTCCATGGTCGCATGGCGGGAAATTAAGCGACTGGTACCTTCCATGAAGCGGCACGAGCTGGAGAACCAGACGCTCATCCTTAAAGATTACCAGGGAATCGCATTCCCGTGGTAGGGACCGGCACTTCAAGGTTACCTTCAAAGGGCGCACCGAGATACTTCCGCTAACCGTCGTCGAACGAGACCGCCCCAGCCTCTTGGGACTGCAGTGGTTTGCGCCGCTGGGACTAGAAGTGACCGGCACCAACCACGTCGCCGAGGCGGACTGGGAGGAACAGCTCGTGCGCGAGTTCCAGGAGGTCTTCGACGGCAATCTAGGCAAGTACCGGGGCCCCCAATATCCTTCAGCCTAGACCCCACCATTGCTCCCATCCGCCTCAAACCCCGGCGAGTGCCTTTTCGCTCTCCGGCCCAAAATCGATGAGCAACTAAACAAGCTCATCGAACAGGGAGTCCTCGAAGCCACAGACCATGCCCGATGGGAGACCCCTATAGTCACCCCGATAAAGCCAGACGGGTCTGTGAGAATCTGCGGGGACTATAAGGCAACCCTGAACCGCGCACTACAACAAAGCGCCTACCCCGTCCCAGTAGTACAACACCTCTTGCACTCGCTGGGAGGGGGCAGGGTTTCGCCAAACTCGACCTGGCCCAAGCCTATCAGCAATTGCCGGTCGACGAGGAAACCGCCGAGGCGCAGACAATAGTTACCCACCGGGGGCATTCCGTTGCAAGAGGCTCCAATTGAGTCAGCGTAGCCCGGGGTATTTCAAAGCCTCATGGAAAGACTCCTCCGGGGCATAAAAGGGTAGTGCCTTACTTCGACGATGTGTTGGTAGCCGGGCTGACCAGAAACAATTAGAGGACTGCCTACGGGAAGTACTGAGGAGATTCCAAAGTGCGGGGCTCAAGGTTAAGAGAGAAGTGCCAACTGCACACGGCACGAGTCGAGTTCCTGGGGTACTTACTAGATCGGCATGGAATCCACCCCACCGAGGGCAAAATAAAAGCCGTTAAAGAAGCCCCGAAGCCCCAAACAAAACGGAATTACAAGCGTTCCTGGGGTTGATTAATTTCTACAATGTTTTCCTGCCCCAAAAGGTGACCGTGGCGGAGCCGTTGCATAGGCTGCTCGACAAGGCAGCCACCTGGGCGTGGGGGGAGACGAGAAGAGGGCGCCTTCAACAGAACCAAGGACCTTCTCACATCAGACGCTGTCCTCATCCAGTACAGCGAGACACTCCCCATCACGGTAGCGTGCGACGCGCATCCCCTTCGGAGTAGGAGCCATCCTCAGCCATACCCTCGCCGACGACAGAAAAGAAGCACCCATCGCCTTTTTCTCGAGGACCCTCTCAAAACCCGAACGAAACTACAGCCAATTGGATAAAGAGGCTCTAGCCATCGTTGCGGCCGTAAAGAAATTCCACGAATACCTTTACGGCAGGACCTTCACCATAATCACGGACCACAAACCGCTGCTGGGAATACTGGCAGGAGACCGGGCCACCCCAATCATCCTCTCTCCAAGGATGACAAGGTGGTCCGAATTTCTCGCCGCCTATAATTACCGGCTAATCCACCGCCCGGTAAGACAATTCCGCACGCAGACGCCCTCAGCCGCACACCACTGCCAACCCTGGACGCCGACCCAGCACCAACCACGTCAACCCTGAGCATCGAGACCTTACCCAACCTACCCCTGACGCGTCAGACATTGCCCTAGCAACCAATAAAGACAAACGTCTGGCGCAGGTCCTGAGATGGGTGGGGAAAGGCTGGCCGGAAAAAGGCGGGGACAGCGAGTTCAAAGCTTACCGGAACCGACAAACAGAACTGTCAATACAAAAGGTTGTTTACTGTGGGGGACAGGGTCGTAATCCCGGAAAAGTTACAAAAAGAGTCCTGAGCATGCTGCCCGAAGGGCACCCGGCATTGTCAGGACAAAAGCCCTGGCCAGAAGCCACGCCTGGTGGCCAGGGATGGACAAGGAGATCGAAGCCTGGGTAGCCTCCTGCAAGCAGTGCCAGGAATCAAGACCAAACCCCCAGCTGCCCCAATCCGGGAGTGGGAAACCCCAGGGGCCATGGTCCCGAATCCACGTGAGACTTCAAGGGACCAACCAGAGGACACACCTTCCTGGTAACCGTGACGCTTACTCCAACTGGCTGGAGGTAAGCAACATGAAGACAACCACCACAGACTCCGTCATCAGACAACTCAGCAAACTCTTCGCAACCCACGGCCTCCCTGATGTCATCGTATCAGACAATGGCCCCCAGTTCACCGCACTACCGTTGAGAAATTCTTAGCAGAACGAGGGATCCGGCACGCACTAACGGCACCGGCGCACCGGCGAACGGTAGAGCGGAGAAAATGGTTCAATTTACAAAAAGACCATTCAAAAGATCGAAACCGGGGACATACAGGACAAGATTAATCGGATGCTCCTAATTCAACACATAACCCGAGTACCACAACGAACAAAAGCCCAGCGGAGCTACTAATGGGAAGAAAACTGCGATCCCGCTCGACCGCCTGCACCCCACATACAACCCGGAAAGACCCCTGACTCTACCAGCAAACACAGAACATTCTCACCGGGAGACAAGGTCTACGCAAAAAACCTCACCGGAGACCCCCTCTGGGTACCGGCAACGATAACCCAAGCAACAGGCCCACTCTCGTACCGCCTCCAAACAGCTGACGGACGGCGTGGAAACGCCACATTGACCAACTGAGATCAAGAGCCACCGCGGAAACACAACCAACACGCAGACACCAGGTACAGAAGGAAACCGGCAAGACACCAACCAAGAGGGGAGGGAAGCCCCAAAGAACAAAAAGAACAAACCCACCCGAAAAGGAACCAGCAGTACTCACCATCTGAAGAACCGGAGAGCGACCCACTCGAAGCCTCACCTGGAAGGAGCAGCCGAGCCAGCTCAACCGACCCCGAAGCCCGAGCGGGAGCAGCCAAGCCAGCTCAACCAGCCCGGAAAAGCCGAGCGGAAGCAGCGAAGCCAGCAGCTCGACCGACCGGGAAGACCAGGAGGGAGCCGCGGCGAGAGGCCTGACTCACACCTTCCAGGTGGTTCCATCAACGAGGCGGAGAGCGACAGGAGTCCCACCGAACCGGCCGACAAACAGGAGACAACTGACCAGCGCAAGTCAAGTCGGAAAATACGGAGCCCGCCTACTTACGGGACTACGTCACGTGAGACCAAACCAAGAGGGGAGGGGTGTTCTGTACAGACATCTGCATACTCGAAATCCGCAGCCGGATTGGCTAAAGCGCACGGCCACCGGATTGGCTGAGTGCGCGGCACTGATTGGTCGCTCGGAATCGACCGCGATTGGCTGAGCCGATCGCGGGCGATTCAAAACGACCCGATTGGCCGCAGCACTCAGCAGAAAGCCTTTATAAGCCGTGCTTCTTTCCCACTCTCCCCACTTGTGTTTTTACCCCAATAAATGAGCTGAACCAAGTCACTGACTCGCGTCCTTTGTTCGTATGAGATATACGACAGGGACCGTCCCAGATGGCTTTCAACAAGCAAAATCAGCAAGCTGGATTCCCTTAACAATTGTGTGATTCATTTAATGAATGTGATTTACTTAACGATTGCAGCAAAAACTGGACACAACTCACTTAATGACTATCTTGTTTAATGACAGATGTTCCAGTCCTAGCTGTGATCATAAACTGAAAATCACCTGTCCAAGTTTTTTAAAGAAAGAACTTCACTGTAGAAACGAAATAAATCAGAAAGGTGTAGACTGTCGTTTTGAAAACCTATCTTCTCCTTCTTAACATACTCCAAATCACATGTTGTGATCTGGCACACATGAAGGATGTCAACCTAGAGAAATCTGACGCTAATTAGCCATTAAAAAGAAAAGAGAAGCCAAAATCCTTTTGGCAAAGTCTTGCAAAGAGCTTGCAAAAATGGAAAGATGTAGCTAAATGTGAGAGAACATTTCTCCAAGCCAAGATCTTCTACCAGTTCTAGGTCAAGATTGTCTCCCTAAAGGCAAATTCAGCTCCTAGACCCATCAAGATTACCAAGTGGCTTTGAGATTCCCGATTGCCTCCCATCCAAATTCTAAGCAGGTTCGATCCTGTCAACAATTGAGATGTTGGTGAATCTTCTGGACTAGGACTAGCAAATTACTTCAAGTAGCTGCTAAGAACAGCCCCAAAGAAGCAAGTCTCAAGCAGAAGTGGGGGATGATGGCCCCTTTTATGACGTGTAGACTTCAAGTCCCAGAATTCCTGAGCTAGCAGGAACTCTGGGACTTGAAGTCCACAAGTCATAAAAGACCCATCGTTCCCATTTCTGCTTCAGAGTTTTCTTCAAACTTAAACTTAAAACCCAGACTGGGGAAGAATTACATTTTTTCTCTTGAATATCCTCAAGGATTCCATGCTGGGTCTGTCATCCCCAGGAACAACCTTGGCTGCTTTCAAGCTATGCTGAGAAGAGCACCAAAGACCTGCAGGAAGAGGAGGAGCTGGGGAACAATTCTCTTTCTAGTCTTTCTAGACTGTGGCCCGCGGCTTCTACACAGGGGATTGTTGTCAGACTGACAACAGCCTTGCTCCTTGTGTACCTGCACTGCATGCAGATACCAAAGGTCTGATGCCTGTGGAGCAATGCCAGTGTCACTTTCATCCTTCTGATGGAAACGGCAAGATCTTGCAGATGATCTTGCAGATCAAACAGTCTGTCAAGATTGACTTATAATACGCAGGTATTTAGATGCCCTAAAGTCTATCATCCTGAAGTTTGGGACAGAAGCATATCACAAATTACAGGTTAGGGATGGGGTGTGGCCACAGTCCTTCTGTTCATCTTGCTGCGCTGGCTGCTTCAAAGTTTAGCATTTGAAGGAGGAAAGAGTGTTCTGTGGCAGTGAATGAAGCATTTTGAGACCAGAAAGGTTTGTAGGAGTATTTCTGGGGTGTAATGTAGGCTTTCAGTAGGATTGGGAATGTTTTCATTTGCCTTATTTCTGGTGGTGTGAATTAATTTTTGAATTAATTTGTGAAAAGCTGCTCAGACTTTAGTTAAACTGGCACCATCCTTGCTTTGAACAGAAGGGTCCCCACAACTAGAATATAACTTTGGACTCAAGCCATTGTGATAGCAGTGTTCCAATATTTGCGGGGCTGCCACAGAAAGGAAGGAGTCAAGCTATTTTCCAAAGCACCCAAAGGCCAGACAAAGAATAATGGACGGAAGCTGCTCAAGGAGAGATTCAACCTAGAAATAAGGAGAAAGTTTCTGACTGTGAGAACAATCAACCTCTGGAACAGTCTTGCCTTCAGATGTTCTGGGAGCTCCATCACTGAAGGCTTTCAAGAAGAGGCTGGACTGCCATCTGTCAGAAATGGTGTAGGTTCTCCCGCTTGGTTGGGGGTTGGATTAGATGACCTACAAGGTCCCTTCCAACTCATCTGTTAACTATTCATCACCTATAGTTTCTGTTAGATCAGCCAAGTAATTAGATGACCAGAATTTCAAACAGTCTGTCAAGATTGACTTATAATACCCAGGTATTTAGATGCCCTAAAGTCATTCTTCTTAAAGTAAGCTATATGCTACTATCAGTGGTGTATTAACCATTAAGCAGACTAAGCACATGCTTAGGTCACCAGGCCCAAAAGGGGCACCACAGCATTGAGAATATGGCTTTGTTTGTACAGTACGTACAAAGGATGGGGGCACCAAGATTTGTCAGTGCTTAGGGCATCAGTGAACCTTAATTTGCCACTAGCTACTATTACTAGTATTTCACAGTGTAAAATCCCAGAGTGGACAATGCCATTCAATAAGAGTCTGCTTTAAAAAAAAATCACCTGTAAAATGTATGTAGGCAGCACCAAATTCTCGTCAAGTCTTGAAAAATAGATATGGATCTTTTTTGTCTTGTTCATTGAAGTATTTTTAAATGCACATTATCTTCACTCTGTAGCCTGTATTGGTTTAGTTGATCAGTCAGAAACCAACCCCACCAATCCTTTTCAAAATTCATTATTCCATTCAACTCTACTTCAGTGAGTCTTTCAACATTAGGAAGAACATGTTTCTGCAGACAGCAGAATTCCGAAGGGCTACAACATGGCAACTTCAACTGCATCTAGCTGGCTTGGGTTCCAGGGCCAATGTTCTCTGATATTATACCATCTAGAATAAGATGGACTTAGCTGTAATTGCACCATGGTTAAATCCAGAGTCAACTCTAGATTTGAGGAAAGTACTCAAGAATTTCTCCCCTAATAACATTGTGAACCTAGCTCTGGAAGAGACATAGCATTTGATATTCTAACAGCCCCACCATGGCCCTAAAGAACCTTATATTGAGGTATTTTATGACATTTAAGAGAGCAACACAATTGCCAACTGTGGCAAGCTTAGACTGTAGACAACCCTATTATTTTTTGTTGATGTGCTAATATCCCGGTGTGCTAATAACCCTTATTTCCTTGCATCTTCTTTGTGATAACTATATATGTTGACAAAGACTATGTCAGCTATGAGAGCTAACTGTTGAGGCTTTTCATTCCTCAATGTATCTCCAACGTTTCCTTTTTATGAAGCCCCTATTGTGACAGGGAAGAGGGTGATCTCTTGTGGTCCCACTTGCCTGATTCCTGCATGGGAATTCATGTCAAGGGTGAGAGGAAGCGGCTGTGGAACAACAGTCTTGCTTGACAATTTCTCCAGAGTCTAATCTCACAATAAGCATAAAATCTTTGGGTGCAATAGACCAAGAGATTTCTAAATATGGGTAAATGCTGAAACCTGTAATCTTGTCTGCAGAGAGCTGGATAGCTTCTGCAAATAGCCCTGGCACTTTCAAATTTTGCTGCTAAATTAGACTCATCCTTTAGACATCAAGATTATTTTTGTCAAGACTACCTGGGCGGCTGCAAGAAATTATTCACTTTCCCCGAGATGTTGACCCTCCCGTTTTACGATATCCTCAGGTCTGAGCTATATTTATTGCTTTCATAAATTGAGGACTAAGCACCTTCATTATTCCTGTTACTGTGGGTTGGGGTTTTGTTTAGACTTTTTGGGTAATTGATTTCTTTTCCCATTTATTGGGCTGTACATTTGCCAAGCCTAGAGATATTTCTTTCTGTGTTCAAGTCGCATCTTTCTTTCTGAGCATGCTAGGCCTATCTAAGAAACAAAATAGTAATTGGAACAGAAAAGCATACATTGCTGCATTAAAAGAGCATCCAGCAGGATGCCTTATGTATGTGCCATAAATGAGGAAACGTACTGTGTATCATATGTCATGCAATTCTCAGCTACCTCTAGTGTCTTGGTTGCCTGACTGGAAAAAGCAGCCAAGACTTATGGTTTGGAGTAATCTTCACTTTATTCCAGTAACCAAGGTACATGCAACAGTGAGTATGGATAATTCCAAGTAAAGCCAGTGCTGAGAGCCACTGCCTCTCAGTGCTTTAAATATTTGTTTATTTATTTATTTATTTTATTTATATTGCTGCCTATTCATCCATGGCGACTCGAGGTAGCTTACACAATGTAAAACCATATTTAAAACAAAAAATAAAATAAAAATAATAAAAACTAACAAAAAGAATTAAATAAATTAATAAAGTACAATAGAACAAAATTTGGGAAAACAAAAAAATAAAACAAAACAAAACATCAAAAATCAACTCCCACCCCCTCCCCGATGACAGCAGATCACACTAGCTCTATCCCTCTCTGGGTTCCCCAGGCCTGCTGGCAAAACCAGGTCTTCACTGCCTTTCGGAAGAGTATTATTGAGGGGGCCATTCTAATCTCTGGGGGAATGATGTTCCAGAGAGATGGGGCCACCACAGAGAAGGCCCTTCTTCTGGATCCCACCAGGTTTATCTCCCTCAGGGGTGGGATCCGCAACATTCCCTGCGTCCTTGCTCTAATGGGTCAGGTGGATGTGACTGACAAGAGATGTTTCCTTAGATAACCTGGACCCAAGCCATGAAGGGCTTTAAAGGTGATAATCAGCACCTTGAATTGCACCCAGAAGCAAATCGGCAATCAATGCAGCTCCTGCAGGAGAGGTGACACATGTGCGCACCAGGGTCTGCATTAAACCATGTGGGCCACTGCATTTTGCACCAACTGGAGCTTTTGGATGCTCTTCAATGGCAGCCCCATGTAGAGCGCATTGCAATAATTAAGACGGGAAGTGACCAGGGCATCAATGACTGTGAGTAGGGACCACTGATCCAGGAAAGGGTGTAGCTGGTGCACAACCTGCAGTTGTGCAAAGGCCCTCCTGGCCACAACCACCATCTGCTCTTTGAACAGGAGTCGTGAGTCCAAGAAAACCCCTAGATTATGCACAGGGTCTGTTTGGGGTAGTCCCACCCCATCCAAGACTAAAGGTGGTAATTCTCCCTGAACCAACAAACCCCAAACCCAAAGCCATTCAGTCTTGCAAGGGTTTAGTTTCAACCCATTGCTCCCCATCCAGCCCCTAACAGCCTCTAGGCATTGTGAGAGGGAGGACACAACAACACTTAACTCACCATGGGCCAAAACATACAGCTGAGTATCATCAGCATATTGGTGATACCTCAGTCCATGGTGACGGGTGATCTCACCCAGTGGCTTCATATAAATGTTGAATTGGAGTGGACAGAGTACTGAGCCCTGCAGAATCCCATAAAGCAGTGGGCAAGGTTGAATCTTTCCTCTCCTATCAACACTGACTGAGAGCGGCTGCAGAGGAAGGAAGTGAACCAAGACAGCACAAGGCCTCCCACTCCCATCCCCTGAAGCCTTCCCAGGAGAATCCCATGGTCAATGGTATCAAAAGCTGCCAAGAAGTCAAGTAGAGCAAGGATGGATGCACCACCCCCATCCCGCTCCCACCAGAGATCATCCAAAAGTGTGACCAATGCTGTCCCAAATCCAGGCCTGAATCCTCACTGGTAGAGGTCAAGATAATCAATTTCATCCAGAAACCTCTGGAGCTGCTACACGGCCACCTTCTCAACAACCTTCCCCCAAAAGGGAAAATTGGAGACAGGTTGGAAATTATCCAACCAGGTGGAGTCCAGCGATGGCTTCTTAAGAAGAGGGCAGACCACAGCCTCCTTAATGTGCTGGGGCACTGTCCCTTCCTATAGAGAAGCATTAATCACCACCAGAATCCACCTGCCTGTCACCTCCTGGGAAGCTTTCATAAGCCAGGAGGACATAGGTCTAAAATACAGGTGCTCGTGCACATACTCCCTAGGATCCTGCCCATTTCCTCTGGAGTATCAGGGTCAAAACATTCCCAGATAACAGGGCAAGAACCTGCCTCAGGAGCTTCCACCAGATCAGCAACCACACCGGCATCTAACTGGGAATGAAGTTGAGAGATTTTGTCTTCCAGAAAATCCTCAAATTCCTCAGCGTGCCCCTTCAGGTGGACCTCAATCTCCTCCTTACCTAGGAGGAGACAGCTCACCCTAAAGGGGGTTGCTGGGCGATTATCTGCAGATGCAATTAGTGTGGAGAAGTATTTACACTTCATCTCACAAATCACCACAAGGTGGGCCTTGAACTTGTGTTCAATCAAGTTCATCTCCTGTGTTCCACCAGCAGCACTCTAGATGTCTCCTCATGTGTTTCATTCCTCTCCATTTCTCTGTATACCACGGGGCACAGAGAAGTCTATGGGTGAAGAGAGGTCGCAAGGGTGCAATCCTCTTTAGAGCTTCAGTCATCTTCCTATTCCAAAAAGTGACTAAGAGCTCAACTGGACTGCATAATAGATCTGCAGTTATAACCCCCAGCTCCTTCTGGAATCCATCTGGGTCCATTAGTCGATGGGGACAGACCAATGTAATAGGTCCTGCCTCCCTGTGGGGGGAGGGGATGCAGCTTTTGAGAAACTCATTGCCACCAGACTGTGATCTGACCATGACAAAGGGACCAAGGACAAGTCTACCAATTCTAGGTTACATAGACACTGCTCTGACAAGAACACCAAATCGGGAGTGTGACCACTATTACTAGTCAGGCTCTGGATAATCTGGGACAGGCCCATGGAAGTCATGGTTTCTATAAAATCTCGGGCTACCTCCGACCCCAACCCCAGAGAAGGCAGGTTGAAATCCCCCAGAACTATAAGCCCAGGGAATTCCACCACCAGCCCTGCGGCGAGGTCCAGAAGCCCAGGTAGGGAAGCTGCCACGCAGCAGGGAGGCTGGTATAGCAGCAGCAATCCCACCTGATCCCTTGAGCCCAATCTAAGAAAAAGGGTCTCACAGCTGGGGACTTGCTGAATAGTGCCTCTGGAGGTTACTAGAGATTCTCTGATAACAACAGCCACACCTCCTCCCCGGCCCTGAGATCTAGACTGGTGCAATGCTCGATAACCCATTGGGCACATTTCTACAAAAGGAAGACCTCCCTCTGGGCCCAGCCAGGTCTCAGTTATACAAGTCAGATCAGCCTTCTCTTCAAGGATCAAATCAGGAATAAGGCTAGCCTTATTGCAAGCTGGTCTCACATTTAAAAGCAGCAGTCTAAGACCAGGGCTACCACAGATCTTCTGATCAGGAAAATGAGGTGAGTGCAATGGGGCAGAACACGAGTTCGGTACTAAATACTGAGGTCACGTTCCCCATGTCTGCCCTCTCCCTTGTCTCCCATATCTTCTGTTACTCGACACCATTGAAATAGGACACCCTCCTCTGCCTTGCCTGAGAACAATTCCATCTCCCATCCCCAACACTCTTCTTAAAAAATGGGGGAAATCTATTTCCACTGACAGATTGTTGGGAGCAAGATGAGCTTTACAGGCACTATATCATTTTCTTTCAGCACCCTCAAACTCATACCACACCTTATTGCTGCAGAGGGGTCACATCCAGCTCCCCTTATCTCCCAACATAATCAGAATATGTCCACTTGATACATAAACAGACCCTGCCCAGTTGCTCTCACCCACCAAGAACGGAGCCACTCCTCCCTCCCAGCTCTCACCTGGGGGAAAGGAACCAACATATTCTCATTCAATTTTCCCCCAGCCCCAGGATCCCCCAAGCAACCCTTCCAGGCCCGACCACAGAATACCCACAAAAATGCAGAAGCAAAAATGCAAATGGTAGCTAGAAAAAAATAGCCAGAAATATCCTAGCTCCGCCCCTCCCACTCATCCAAACTGCCTAACATCTACTCCATCCTTGTACTAACATATGGCCCACCTCATTCCTTCCTACCTCTTCCTTTACCTGTGCACTTGCGTCCTTCCTTTACTGCCCCACGAGTGTGCACAACTCTGTGTGTGCCCATCCCCATGTCTGTCCCACTCCGGTCTTCATCTGCTGCCTGTTTCATTGTCTACTACTCATTTCCTGCTATCTGCTGCCCCCTGTTGTCCCTTGATGATGTCAGCCTCAGCGTGACTGTCAGCTGGCTGTCGGGACTTAGCTGGCCTTTGGGAACCTCGCCACAGGATAACAGAGCTGCTGCAAAGCCTGACAAATCGGTGCCCGATGGGGCGCTCATGCCAGCGGTATCTAGTGGGTGTGACCTCCAGAGAGGAGGGCGATAGGTCTTCCCACCGCCCAACATCAATGTCGGGCTCCAGAGTGTGTTGTGGTGTGCCCAGAGCCTGACATGTGGCCCCCCTCTATCAAGGATCTGCCTGAAAAACAGTAAGAGACAGGATCAGAGTTATGTCCACAATGTTCCCCACTCCTCCCCTGCTTTAGTGGGATATTGTCTACGGAACTTCTGTTGCAGCCGAGGGGCTGCCAGATCCTCTTGCCGTATCCAGGAGGCTTATGTTGTGGGATACCCTTTACAGTCCAGGCGGATGCAAGCAATGTGGCAGTGGGAGCTATATTGTTACAGAAGAATAAACAGGGAGTGCTCCAACCTTGCACATACATCTCTTGCAAATTAAGTCCAACAGAAAGAAATTAGGCAGTGTGGGAAAAGGAAGCCTTCACAGTACGTTGGGCTCTGGTGACTTGGCGCCACTTATTGGAAGGTGCGAAACATCCTTTTGAGTTATGGACAGACCATAAGAACTTAGAAGCCCTCCAATCGCCATGACGACTGTCACTGAAACAAGTCTGTTTGGCCTTGTATTTCCAGAGATTCAATTTCATGTTACACTAACATCTGGTCCACCACATCCCTTCCTACCTCTTCCTTCACCCCTGCGTGTGCGCCCCTCCTTTACTGCCCCATGAGTGTGCACAACCGTGTGTGTGCCCATCCCCATGTTGGAGTCTGACAGCAATTACCCACAGATTTTCTTAAAGTAAGTTTACACATCAATACTTCAGTTGTGGAATGGGAAAATGAAGAATAGGTGGATATAACTACTCTTGATATTCTGTTTGCCATATTTCAGTAACTTTTTTTGAAGCTCTGGGCGAACTTAAATTTCAGTTCATGTCTTCTATAATCTTGTTACCACCAAACGAAAAGAAAACACCACAAAAATCAAGGGATCTGACTTCTGAAGTGGAATGCTCATGTTTGTTCTGTATCATTAATATCCTACAAAGCTACAGGGAAGTAAAATCCACAGAATATAGTTGACTTTCTCCTAAGTACAAAAATCTGGCTTCCACAGAGAAAGTGTAGCCTACAATGATGAGAATAGGTAGGATGGAAGATCCTGTTTTCCCCCAAGAAAGGATGGGAAAAGAGGTTCCCCATCCCATTTCTAGATCTCTCTTTTTGTTGAATATTTGCTTCCTATTATCTTCAATAAAAATGTCTTTTAATATCTTCCTTCTCTCATTCTCAGGCATGACATGGGGATGAGAAGACCAGAATGTGACAGAATCAATATTTTTCCTGATTCACTATAATATGTAAAATGCCTTCCTTGTTCTGACTGCTTTTTAGAGCTATGACAGTATAATAGGTATGGCAGTGGAAATCCCCATAATAATGTAGGGAAAATCTCAATAGGCTGGCGACCTTGTCTTCTCAAAAATAGGCAGATTTGCATCATCAAATTTATTATTATTTTTCTTTTTCAGCATCCCTTTAATTTCAATGCCATCCATTAAAGGAGCCTCGCAGTAAATCATTCCTTGATCAGAATTCAAGTCCCAGAATTTCCCAGCCAGCATAGCAATAGCATTTAGACTGCTTTACAGCCCTCTCAAAGCAGTTTACAGAATCAGCATATTGCCTCCAACAATCTGGGTTCTCATTTTTACCCACCTCGGAAGGATGGAAGGCTGAGTCAACCTTGAGCCTGGTGGGATTTTGAACTGCCAAATTGCAGGCAGCTGGTAGTCAGCAGAAGTAGCCTGCAGTACTGCACTCTACCCACTGCGCCACTGAGGCTCTTGTTTTGCTTCTCTTGGCTCAAACAATCTAGCCTGTTTTGCTACTGCACTGGAATCTCAGCACTTCCCGGCTGTTTATTCACCACCATGTAAGGTGCAAGGAACCTCCTTCACTCATGTATTTGGCTACACCATTTTGGATCTAGATAATCATTCTCTGCTCTTGCTTGACCCCAAAGCTTTTTGTTTTGTTCTTATTTCCCTTTACAGCTTTATTAGCTTAGTTCTGAATTATGGACCTCACTTACAAGTTGGATCATTGCAGGAGTGATTTGTTGCTTCATTGGTGCAGTGAATATTTGTGGTGGGTTCCTGAAAGACTTTAAACTATCCATCAATGCAGCAATCTTTTTTTGCCCCCCTTAATCACTGCTTTAAAAGTCATGGTGGCACAATGGTTAGAACGCAGTATTTCAGGCTAACTCACTGCTCACTGCCAGGAATTCGATCCTGATTAGCTCAAGGTTGATTCGGCCATCCATCCTTCCAAGATTGGTAAAACGAGGAAGAAGATTACTGGGGCCAATATGCTGACTCTGTTGGGGAGTGGTACATTGCTTAGAGGTAGAACTCTTGCCTCACATTCAGGAGTTCAAGCTTAGGGAGAGGCAGATATTTCTCTCTCTGGGCACAATGAGACGACATCTGTTGAACAAAACTCTGCATTGGCGATAGGAAGGGCATCCGACCAATAAACACTCTCTTAGCTCCATTCAGTTGCCCAGACTCCACCCAGCAAGGGATTATGTGGTTGTTAAAAGATGATGATGATGATGATGATGATGATGATGATGATGATGAATATGCTGACTCTGTAAACCACTTAGAGCGGGCTTTAAAGCACTGTGTAAATGCTATTGCTGTTTAATGATGTAGCAATTGAAAAGCAAAAAGCAAAAAGGAGTGTTCTGCTATGAGATTAACAAGTAGCACCATTTTACAGCTATATTAAGAGAAAAACAGTAAAATAATTAAATTTGTAAGGGATTCTTTCAGACACATCTTCTTGGTCATGGGGAGTCCAAAAGTTGATGAGACAGGGATGGAGGGACAGCAGCAGGAGAATTTGCAGTATCCTGGTATCCTGCAGTCCAGACTGAATTTTTGCAGGTTATTGTTATACCTGCTCGCTCCAGGCAAGTTTTCTTCAAAGAGAGATAAAATAAGAAAAAAAACATTACATCCGCGCCCTTATATATGTTGAGAAATCTCTTGGTTGCCATGGATTCTTTCTTCCTCTTCCTGGAAGTATGAGCCGTTTTTGTGACCTTGCAAACATCGGCTGATTGGTGGACTGGACAGTCGACGAACCTTTCCTGGGTTGCAGCTGTGATGAACAGCAAAGCTTTGGGCAACTGAAGCCCAAAGGGAGGATCAGAGAGGTTACATTAAAGTATGTGTCATTTACTGTACAAGAAATCCTCAACAATTGAGGATTTCACCACAATTGAATCCAACATTTCCATTTCTAAGTGAGACATTTGTTAAGTGAGTTTTGCCCCATTTTACAGCTTTTCTTGTCACAATTGCTAAGCGAATCAACACAGTTGTTAAGTTAGTAACCTGGTTGTTAAGTGAATCTGGCTCTTCCATTGACTTTGCTTGTCAGAAGGTTGCAAAAGCTGATCACGTGACACACACACACCCAAATACCCCTACAACCTTGCTAAATATGAACCAGTTGCCAAGCATCTTAATTTTGATCACATGACCGTGGGGATGCTGCCATGTCTGTAAGTGTGAAAAACAATCATAAGATATATTTCTCAGGGGCATTGTAACTTTTAACGGTCACTAAATGAACTGCTGTAAGTCGAGGGCCACCTGTATTTTCTTCCAGAATAAATAATTTATACAAAGCACAGAACGAGAATAAGGAATGATAAACCAATGACATTAAAGACAGGAGATAAAAGAAAAGGGAATCCAACTAAATCTAAACCATTTTCTGTATCTCTCTATACCTTTTTATTTTCAGTTCAATTCAGTTTATTACAGTCATAGGCCAGAGACCAGAACAAATAAAAACAGTCAGTACAATTAAAATTTCTAGTATAAAATAATAAATAACAGCTAAAATCTATGAACAAATCCAATTGTTCTAAACAACCAAGGCTTCCTGGGACAGTAAAAATCAGACGCTGTTCCCAAAAATCTTGTTTTTTATTTCAATGGCTGTGAATTATATGCATTCACAGCCCATAATGAGTCCCAAACAGTTTGTGAATAGTCCCAACAGAAGTCTGCCACAGTATTTTCAGGATAAGGCTGATAAGCATCCACCTTTTGCTCCTTTGAAATGCTGCCAATGACTAAATTGCCAATTAGCTGTACAAGGCCAAACAGAGTACAAAGTTAACATAGAGCTTAAGATTTTAAACCAACCAGAACGAACAAAGTTGCTTCCTGCAAAGGCTCATGTCCCTTTGCTCCTCCTTTATGTCTTATGGGAGGGGCCAATCATCTCCAAGCCTTACTCCCGAGTCACCCCTTTTGTCTTAACTGTTCTTGCCTTCTGGCAGCTTTGCGCAAGTGCGCACTGGGAACAGGTTACCCCTGTTCCTCTGCCTCGCTGATGTCAGATTCGGGAGGCTCTGGAGTCAGCACATAACTCTCAGGTGGCCTTGGCTCCATCTCTGTGTCAGATGCAGATCCCTCATCCGAGCCCTCCCACAGACTCCAGGACTGGCCCATGTTCTTCCCTACCATCCAACTTTGCTGCCAGCTCTGCAGGCCACCGGCAGACCACAACACCAGTCTGTCATTTATACATGGTCTAATAATCCAAAAACTGTGCGATGTTTTTATTTTTGCAAACCATCTTGTGTCCACTGTGTGCAGACCCTGCTTTATGCTTTGCCTTTTGTTCTTTAAACTTCTCACCACAAATCTTTCAGCATCTTATCCACTCCATTTAACCACCACTTTCTTTGTTTCCCCTTTGCTCTTGATCCATTCATTTTCTTCATATATTTGTTGAGCAATCTGATTCTCATTCAGCCACACTGTATAACTAAAACACTTCCATAAATTACGTTTTTTCTGCTCACTGACTTTTGCGTTTTGTCCATAGCCATTGATCACCGATTCATTCTCGTTTTGTTTTACCATGCACGCTTGGTGGAGGTATCATTTCCTTTGTATGCAACTTATTTTGTACTTTCCCCGATAGACGCAATTGTCATTGTCATAATGTCGTATTTATCAACATTATTCACTCACTGATTTTGTAGCAGCCAAGTACTGTTCTTGCTGAACCCTTCTTCACTAGAAAAGTGACACTGTTTCTTCTTGTTATTTTTTTTATGTCCTGAGCAGTAAAGGAAATCTTGACATACAACCACAAGTGAGCCCAAAATTTCTGTTGCTAAGTGAGACAGTTGCTAAGTATGTTTTGCCCCATTTTATGACCCCCTTGCCAGAGCTGTTAAGTGAATCACTTCAATGGTTAAGTTAGTAACACAATTATGAAGGGAATCTGGCTTCCCAGTTGATTTTGCTGGTCAGAAGGTCACAAAAAGTGATCACATGACACACACACACCCCCAGGACACGGCAAGCATCATAAATATTCCAAGCACCTGAATTTGGATCTTTTGACCGTGGAGATCCTGCAAGTTTTGTAAGTGTGAAAATGATCATAAGTCCCTTTTTTCAGCGCCGTTATAACTTGGAACGGCCACTAAAGGAATGGTTGTAAGTTGAGGACAGCCTGTAAATAGTGTGATCTTGAGATGGACTGCCCAACTCCAGCCCATCTAACAATTCACTGATGCCTAGGATGTAAATTTGATTGATCTCATTTCATCTTTCCCTGTATTGACCTTCCCTGGGTCCGTGCTTCTGTGTTCATGCAGCTGTGTGTACAGGTAGTCCTTGGTTAACAATGGCAATTGGGTTTTTTTATTGCTTACTGATGTGGTCGTAAACTATGCTGTCACACCATTGCATTGCTTAGCAATGGCAATCCCAGAAGTCCCTATTGCCATTGTCAAGGAAAACTCATGGGTAATTAAGAGAGGAGCTCCATGTCAGTGGTGGGATTTAATTTTTTTTATTGCCGGTTCTGTGAGTGTGGCTTGGTGGGCCTGGTGTGGCTTGGTGGGAATGGCTTGGTGGGCATGGAAGGGAAAGGATACTGTAAAATCTCCATTCCCACTCCTCTTCAGGGAAAGAATACTGCAAAATCCCCATTCCCTCCCCATCCCACTAACCTGCTTTCCAGCTCTGTTCTCTTGTGCAGGGCAACAAAAGAAGACCCAGCCGATCAGCTGGGACTTGAGAAGCAGAGAATAGATGGGGGGTGGGGTCAGTCAGAGGTGGTATTTGCCAGTGCTCCAAATTACTCAAAATTTCCGCTACTGGTTCTTCAGAATTCGTCAGAACCTGTTGAATACCACCTCTGTTCCTTGTGATTTCCTCCTGGTTTCTAACAGGCAAAGTCAGTGATGAAGCTGGCAAGGAATTGTGAGTCCCATGAGGTTCCCAAGCAGGTTAATCCTAGTAATTGGGTTGGAATTTTTGTTGCGAGATGATATGCTCTTAAAGCGTGAAGTCTCATGGCTACATTGCTTAGTGGTGGAGGTCATTAACATTGTTACTGTTGAGCAAGGATTGTGGGTTTTTAAAGTGAGAACTTCCTTGTGGCTCCCTGCCAGCTTCTAAAAAACAAGTTCACCGGGAAAGCTGTCTGAAAGTTGCAGGTTCCAGGCAGGTTGGGTGGTTACTGCTGGAAGTGGGAAGGCACACAAGCCCTCCACTCCACAAGCCCTCTACACGGGTATTCTGTCACCATCTTTTTTTAACCAAATATCAAAACGCAAGAACAACTTTGTTTTCAGAGTCTTATTTGATAGAATAGAATAGAATAGAATAGAATAGAATAGAATAGAATAGAATAGAATAGAATAGAATAGAATAGAATAGAATAGAATAGAATACGTTATTGGCCATGTGTGATTGGACACACAAGGAATTTGTCTTGGTGCAAATGCTCTTTCTTTTATACATAAAAGAAAAGATACATTCGTCAAGAGTCAAGAATCATAAGGTACAACACTTAATGATAGTCATAGGGTACAATAAGCAATTGATTCACTATTATGAAGCTTGGGGTCAACTTCCAGCAGAGGTAGTGAATCTATCCTCAGTAACTGAATTTAAACATGCTTGGAATGAGCACATGTCCACCATCCAACAGAAAATAATAAAAATAAATAAAAGTAATAAAAATACTAATTAAAATTAATAAATTGCATAAATTAAAAAGAAAACAAAAACAAAAAAAGAGGAGGACTTTTTCTCCTGCTAGCTTTCTATGTTTCTGATGACACCCTGATGGCTTTAATCTAGCCACATCAGAAATGCCATTAATATTCTGTAAGAACCTCAGCTCTTCCTCATGAGCAGGTTGAATGCCATTCAACCTGTGGGGCTCATTATCCAGCACTGTATTATCAATCATTTTTTGTTTTCTATCCAAGTGGTTTTCTTGGTAAGGATACAGGAATGGTGTATGACTGCCTTCTCCATGCAGTATAAATTGAACTCTTTGCTGTTATCACTAAAGAGACTGTCTGCCTCCATCATCTTCTTGTACCACTGCTATTTGGTATAGGGATCTGTTTTAGCAACTGGGATGAACTTTATCCATTGGGTGACCCTGCTGGGAATATATTCTCTGGGCATATACTCCTGGCATTGTTCGCTCATCCCTTCCAGGAACAACCCACTCCTCTCATCACTATGAGACAGCATAGCAAGATGTGAGCGGAGGTGGAAGGGTGGAGATATCAATAGATTTATGCTTAAAATGAGCAAGCATTTTCCTAAGCAGATAGTCACCAAGCGTTGGCCTTTGTGCTTATTCTTGGATTTTCATGAGTCAATAACTTTTTCTGTACCCTTCATTATTTCACCTAACAAATTATTTTTCCCCCTACATTGCATTTGCTCAGAGTATTGCCTAATTTTTTGCCAAAACTCATCTCACCTTCACTCAGATTTTTCTCATAAATTTACGAATATTGAACAGGTATTCTCCTCCTCTTCCCTCCTCTCCCCTCCTCTCCTTTCCTCTCCTTCCTTCCCCTCCTCTTCCCCTCCTCTCCCCTTCTTCCCTTTACCTCTCCTTTCTTCTCCCCCCTCCCCTCCACCCTCCTTTTCCCTGTCTTCTTTTTATTGTTATGTTAACTTCTATCACTGACCATGGTTTCTTCTTTTTTAAAAATTTCCTCTGCTTCCCACAGCTATCTGTTTGTGTATATATGTGCGTAAGGGTACTCACATTTATATAATTCCATAGTAGTAATTGTTTCCAAATTGTGCCTCAGGAAAGAGTCATGGAGTTCATTGTACTATGCAAGAGAATTAAATAACAAGAATGGGAGAAATGAACAATTATGTAGCTTGTTGGCACAGAAGAAGGTTGGAGTGCCTCTGCCTTATATATTTATGTGCACAGATCTTAGATTAAGGAAATTTCAACAGCCCTACGATTTTATCTCAATTGTAGCTAAGAATTTCATTGGCATGACATTCATGGGAGCAGTGAGAGGGATGGAACATGCCGAAGAGATGAAAAGTTGTAAGATTGTGATGGAAATTCTAAACCTTAGGTATTGCAGTGGCAAGTTCATATGACACACATATAAAAAGACGGAACATGTCTTGTAATGTCATGGTGCTCATGTATTCATTTTGGCATCACCATGACCAGCAGTTGACATTTCTATTCAGCTACCTGACCTAGGCTTATAATTAAGTATTTAAACACATTTAACCTGCATTGTCATCAGACAGATACACACAGTTTTGGCCAGCAGATGCCAATAAAATATTAAAACCTCAGAGGAATACGGAATAATATCCAAAAACAATTCCTATAAACTGTATATAGATTTGTTCAGAATATAAATCATGTTTTTTTTAAAAAAAAACAAACCCAACCAGGATGTCAAAAAGTATACCTTTATTAACAAAACCTCACATACCACAAGAAAAAACAACATGAAAAAGCTGCAATACAATTTCTGTTGCAAGGTTATAGAAGCTTCTTTTTATAAGGATAATACAGATGGCTATATAGAAAATTAATATTTTGTCAATCTAACAAACACTTGTATTGGCAGGCAGTTATTCTAGATATCCATTTCTTTTTATTTTGGTGAGAACTTCATTGTTCTGTCAACTGCCTGCTGGTGTAGATGGAGCAGAGAAGAAAGTTAAGCTGGGTAGAAGAGATAATATAGGTAGACCTTGAATTACAACTGCAATTGAACTCAACATTTATGTTGTTAAGTGAGACATTTGTTAAGTTTTGCCCCATTTTATGACCTTTCTTGCCACAGTTGTTAAGTTGTCACTACACTTAACAAGTTAGTAACCCGGTTGTTAAGTGAATCTGGCTTCCCCATTGATTTTACTTGTCAGAAGGTTGCAAAAGGGATTCAAATGACCCAGGGACACAACAGTGGTCATAAGTATGAACCAGTTGCCAAGCAACTGAATATTGATCACATGATCATGGCGATGTCATAAATCACATTTTCAGTGCCATAACTTTGAATGGTCTATTGTAAGTTGAAGACTACCAGCAATTGCACTTTCTATTGTCTAGTAGGCATGGGAAATAGACCAACTACCAGGCCCTCATAGCCATAAATGTTTAAGGAAGCAAGGTTGGCATGGTCTTTTAGTCTGGTTTAATCCCAGGAAAAGGACTTTGATTGCAGGATCTTGAAAACTAAATAAGAAAACTAGCCAGCCCTACTCAGTCTGGCAGAAAAGATCCACTTCTGATCCTATATGCTAAAGAATTTCAGCTGACTGGGTCTAGAAGGGCCTTTTTGGGTCTAGGAAAACTGGTCATTGCCAACTTGCCACAGCCAACTCTCTGCCAACAATTCTTCACAGGACAAGAGTTACATTAATATCAAATAAATGGTGGAATATAATCATTAGGAGCCGTGTTGGTGAAGTGGTTAGAGTGCAGTACTGCAGGTTACTTTTGCTGTCTGCTGGCTGCCTGCAATTTGGCTGTTTGAATCCCATCAGCTCAAGGTTGACTCAGCCTTCCATCCTTCTGAGGTTGATAAAATGAGGACCCAAATTGTTGGGGGCAATAGGCTGACTCTGTAAACCACTTAGGGCTGTAAAAGGCACTGTGAAGAGGTATATAAGTCTAAATGCAATTGCTATTGCTGTTAAAGGATGCCAAAGGAGGGACAAAATGGTTTTTAAAAATCATTTTTATTGCATTGTAAGTCACCGAGGTTTGCTGTATCAGTGAGATTAGCAGTATAAAAATTTAATAAATAAATGAACAAATGCCACACTCTTAATTTACTAGAGAATTTGTATTCTGTAAGGTTAGGACCTCTCTGTCTTGTTGGAATTTCTTTCTCACAGATTCTCTACCTATCAGATTGATGCCTTGCTTAAGAGACTGAAGACTGAGATGCTCATTTACTCCCCATTCGCCAAGTTTCAAAAACCTTTCTTATCTTGCCCAGGCCCTAAGATTTCTTTCACAACTATCCTCCATGAACAAGAGCTGAAAGTGGGAATGCTGAGCTAAGTTCTGAATTTTTTTTAAAAAAAAAATCTGTTCTTTTCTTTGATTTATTTGGCTTGCACAAACTGCATAGTATGTAGTATGATATAGTATACAGTAGGTGTCTGGGTAACAATGGGATGGGCATTGCGAGTGGAACACGTATGAATGAATAGAGGTGAAAGTAAGTGATTATTGTAGACATCTCCTCAAAACTGAATTATTTGCACAGCAAATGATGTCCAGGTTTATGCCAGAAAGGTGGGACTTTCCTTTTGTAAATCTCACACTCATCAACATCTAGCCTACTAGGAAATAGAAAGAAATGACCCAAATCTAGGCCAATTTACTCAATAATGGTCTGCTGTTATTTTGAACTGGGCTTCAATAATATGAGAAAACTGATAAAATCAGGATAGTAATTAAACTTCAACAAGTTCCAGCTATGTGATCTTTATCTCTTATTTATTATGGGATAAGTACAACCACAACCAATTACCATTTTTTTACTCAGCTTGGTTGTCCATGAGGAGGAGAATGACTTAGATAATATTTGGGCGGCTTCTCTTTTCCTCTTCACTCCCCTGTGTTCAATTAATGTTATTAATTGTGCTGCAATTTGTCATTTTGAAATCTATGGAGGTCTCCTCATTTTCCTGGAATTACAACCAAACTGACCTCAAGAAAGTCTGAGGTCTTTTCTCAACAAGGTTCATAATTCATCTCAATGAGGGACCCGAATGTTTGAGGGCAAAAGGTGAATCTGTCAGGACATGAGTAACATAATGAAGGCAATCATAATGATAGATTATGGACCAAGAGTTTTGTCCTTTAGCCATTAGTGGTCCAAATAGTTGTAAAAATGTAACAATCAGTGATAGAACAGGCAAAATGCTGCCCTTTAATAGCACCCCAGATCTATCAGATAGGGGATATTTTCTCACCCTGTTCACTCAACAGCCTCACTACCTGGAAAAACAGGACATGCTTTCAACACAGAAAGTCATTGGCAATTGAGAAACATTCACCAAAAATAGGCCACCCGATGGAGGGAAAATCTGACCTCAGATTCTCTCTCTTCCCCCTCCCCTGATTCTTTTGTCTTAAATTTATATCAGAGAAGAAGTGCTAGTAGAGATGTAATTTGAACCATGCCCAGAGGTGGTATTCAGCAGGTTCTGACCAGTTCTGGAGAACCGGTAGTGGAAATGTTGAGTAGTTCGGAGAACTGGCTAATACCAGCTCTGACTGGAGATTTTAGAGTATCCTTCCCCTGCCACTCACATGAAGCCACGCCCACAGAACCGGTAGTAAAAAAAATTGATTCCCACCACTCCTAAATGACTAAAGATTTTATTACACTGGGTGAATAACACCAAAGATGGTAGTACATCTTCTATATTTAAAGAAATTACCATAGTCAATATGAAGGGATGAACCTCTTTCTCTTTTTAATTTACCATTCTCAACTACAATAAAATAGGTACTGTACTACATCTATTATTTGTAAAGTTATAAGGAAAGCTTGCCCAGATTTTTGGATGAAAATAAAATAAAAAAAACATTTAGAAAGTTCTTCAAATCCCTCTGCATCTTTCAATTTATGAGAACCCTGCAGGCTCATTTGATTACAATCCAATAATAATGTTTAGATGTACAGCACACCTGGCAGAGCCTGGGCAAAATTGCCCAGGTGCTACTTAAAATTTGGGATGGAGTTCCCAATGCGTTCCCCATTGGCAATTCTGTGATTGGGAATGTGTAATATATACCTAAATCTAACTGAGTCGTGTTAGCAATCAATCTTCTAGCAGTTTCTCTGTGAGCCAAGTACACTGCCCGAATCTTTTCTGCCAGTTTTAGGGGTGGAAATGGGAAGGCAGCTTTGTGAAATCTTGAATGTGAAAGATTTGAAGCATTGGGGAAGAAACAGAATGAATCCTGCCTTCCGTGTATTGTCAGTTCTGCAGAATTCTTAGTTATTTATTTGCCAGAAGCTTTTGAGTTTGATCAGTGAGCAACACACAACACACAATATTATCTGTTTGAAAAGACTCTGCTCAGCCTCAAAGCAAAGCAAAAGCAAAGCTGTGTTCCTTTTATTGACCAAGGAAGAAGCTGAATCATCCTTCTGGTTGCTGGAACATTGCTTCTAGGTATATATTTTTATTTTTTAGATCACAGGAAAATTTGTTAAGTCCACAAGTTTGAAATTCTGGAAGTTACTTGCTGTCCAGTTGTCGCAATATTTATTGTAACTGATTTTTCTGCTTTCTGGTGCGTGAAGACCTTCCTCATAATTTATTTCTGTCATTTAAAATCAGGTCTCTTTGACGCACAAACTTTTGCGATTTAATTATTTCAGTAATCTTAAGAAGACTTAATGCTTGATTGGACTGTAGCCACTGTCAATAATTTCAGTTGTTTGCTTCTTTTCTTAACAAAAATTATTTTAGAACGGTAGTATTTTAGATGAAAAGTTCCTATACAACTGGATTATTGGGGACTGGGGTACCCGAAAGGACTGCTTTTCTTCTTATAAACCTAACTACTACTACAGCCATCAAAGAAGATGAATGTTTATTTGTCATCAACAGGAACAGAATTTTGTGATGGTGGTGCCCAGGCAGGTGATCATTCTGCCTTAGAAATATAATTTGCATTAGTTTAAGCACAGGTTGAAAACATTGCATGCATTGGATTTGATTTTAAAAGTATAATTCATTTTTGTTCAGTTTCTTATGTTACTTTGGAAACTTTATTAATATTTTTTCAATAATTTTATTAAGAATTATATTAATTGAATAAAAACTAAGAAACCCAATACTAGATATATAACCCAACCCACCCCCCGAAAAAAGGAAGGAAATGAAACTTTCTATTTCAGCAAGTATATACAACATTAAAATTTTAGTGCTGTCTCTTAACATACAGCCAGATACATTTTCACTTCATAACTCACCCCATTTTCTATAAACTCATCTACCAGTTTAAATTTTCAGTTCTCCTAATTGATCAACAAAGGTCTAATAAAAGTTAATAAAAATACCTAAAAACATAAGTATATAATCCTCCTTTCCATTTAGTTTAATTTACCCTCATCTCTCTGTTTTAGCAATTAAACATTATGAAAAAAAATAATTGTAATAAAATTTAAAGCTATTAAACATTGCCAGGTATAACCTCTTACTTAGCTATCCAAAAATGATAAAATAAATATTACACAACTAATCCATTACAACCATTGAACATTTCCAAAAGAGAAACTATGGAATCCAGTTAATCATTAAACATCACCCAAGATAGCAACTCATTATTTAACCACAGTCAAATAAACCAATATTATAGTTTCTTTTCTTCCTTCTCCAAGCCATCCTTAAATTCCATAGATAAAACTCTAACTCCTCTTTTCTTCTAGCCTCTTTTTTTTCCTCTTGCTGTTCTTATCATCTTTATCCAAGTCCATTTATACTTTCCATGAAGCAATTCCAGTGAATCTCTTGTCTCAATTTAAAAAGGCAGAGCATATTGTTCTTTGGGTGCATTATTTTTATTTATTTTTTAGATTATCCAATTCTACTTGTAGATGCAAGTTGTAATTTTGGAGTCCACCTTAAAGTCCATTTCCTTTGTCTTCAAAATAATTTGTTTATCTTTGGTAACAACTTTTTCCAGCAAGGAATTAAAAAGTTACAACACTTCACATTCTAAGATCAAAATTTCCTTTGGAGTAGCCATCTGTGCTTTAACCATCAGAGTCTTGCTTTGCACTGAAATGGAAACAAAACAGATTTTTCCCACATGTGAAGAACTTGTTTAATTAGTTTCAAAAGGTTTCTTTAAATCAGTTTCACAAAGACTTAACATTTTGAATGTTTAACATTTAAGTGCTGCAATAGCAGCTTGGGTAGCCATATCAACAGCTCTTTGTTTGAAAGCTTCTTTGTCCTTTAGATCTCATTAGACTTGGAATTGAATGGAGTATCCATATTGAAAGATGACATTGAAAAGTTGGGTGGCCCAAGCATGAAGTTCCTTGTTATGTAATTGCTCTTCGAAGCATAGTTTGGGTAGACTATCTGGATCCATGGATAGGATCTTCAGCCAATAATTGATAGCTTTAATTACTCAATTGCTTTGTATTGGGTGAGGGGGAGTATGCCCAGCTTTGTCGTTACTGCTGCGGTTGGTGTAGATTTATCAACCTCCAAGAGACATTTCAGAAAAGTCGATTATATCTTTCCAGCAAGGTGACATTTATATATCCCCACAATTCTGCATCATATATGAAAATGGGGACTATTTGCTGTTATATATCTTTATGATTGGAATTAGACAACTCGCACAGTAGTAAGTGAATCAAATACATATTAATAAGGATAACTTATTCATATGTATATGATAAGTTTTACATTTCCAATTTTATGAAGTTCATAGTGAGACTTTTCAAAACATACTGTAGAATATCCAGTAAATGTAAAAAAAAATATTTTTGAATAGGTCTCCTACTAAGATTTTAAGAAACACCACTTAATATTATTTAAGGCCCTTAGCCATTGATTTATTAATCAGGAATATTTCAACTCTTTATTCCAGAGTTCTTGCAAAAAATTAATATCAATCCTGAGTGATACTCTTAATATTTCCTCCCGCCCCGAAATGCTATAGACTTTAAAGGATCTAATTCTAAATCACATTCCTGTTCAGACAGTAATTTAGGAGTTTTAAGGTCTGTGAAACTGTCAAATCAAGAGATTTTATTTAATTTAATACACTTCCATATTATAGTTTTAGGCAATCTGAAACCCTCCTCCTTTATTTCAAAACCTTTAAAAACTTGGTAGGCTATAAACTAATCTGGAATATTAATATCCTTGACTACTGATGATTTGGGAAATTTTCTAATTATTTTCATAATCCAAGAGTGTAAGTTTATCATGTGAATAAGGAACGTATTTCCACTTATAACTCAGGTTCTCCCAACTATGCCTTGCCAACCTTAATTTAGGAAATATAACTAACCTACAGCTAAAACAGCTAAACCTTTGTCTTTCTGTCACAAAGGGGCCATATAATAACTTTCTAAATGTGCTTATAATGTTTTTTTTTCTTTTTCATGATTTATAATCCATGGATTATGGTTATGGATCCATTGAATTGATATTAATATATTGTATAACCCAACAATAAAGGTGAATGACAAGAAAGTCCCCATTTCCCAATCATCATTATGGATTTGTCCTTCCCATAAAAAGGATAGCATCTTATCAAACTGCTTACATTATTTAAAATATTAACATACTGGTATCATAAATCGATATACATTAATTTTGAAGTAATATTTATTTTTATGTTTGCATTTCTATGTAAAAATCAGCGGGGCTCTTAACAATTTACTTTCATCAACTTTGATTTGAATTTTTTAATAATATTTGTAAGTCACAAATCAAGAATGAAGGAAAGCAATTTTATTCTCAATTTTTAAAGGAATTTAAGAAACAGATAAATGCCCAATTTTTACAAATTTCCATAGAAACATTTCAGTCTATAAGGAATATAGGGATCTTAGTCAAATTAATTGAAAGTCTTCATAAATTACTATAGTCACACAATATCAATATGGGGTTCTTTTGTAATAAATACAGAATTAGCAAGAAGCCATAATATATCCTTGATGCATAATAACAACCATGGTTTTATTGAAATGATTTCCATTTTAAAACAGACTGGATGGTTCCAATACTGCATTTTTATAAAAAAAGAAATGAAGGACATCCTTGACAAGTCCACATGACATCATGATAGATGAGGAGATAAATCTATTTGTGATAAACCAAATGAAGGGGATAAAGTACTATTTATAAATCTGATTTATATAATCCCATATTTAAGCAGAACTTACCTCAGAAAATTTTCTTCATATTAAAGGCCTAAAGGTCTTTAGTGAAATGACTATTGCTTTTGTTTTTGTTTTTAAATGTCTATCCAGGATATCAGTTAATAATCTAATACCATTAAATGTTTGATATTCTTTAAGGAAACCTGACTGTGTAGAAAGGGTGACTGAAAATCATAATCAGCATTCTGCAGTGAGTGTCAAAACATTTGCATCCATGTTTAAAAAGGAAATGAGATAATAATTTGCATGATCACTTGACATTTTATCAGCCTTTCTCATCAATTATATAGAAATAGAATATTTAAAAAGGCATCATTATAAAGCTCCATATATCCATAGACACATACATACATATATGCATACATACATACAAACATACATACATACGTGTGTGTGTGTATATATATACACACACACACATATACACACATATACATACACACACACACACACACACACACACACACACACACACACATATATGGATCTTTGATTATTCGGGTTTTCTCCCGCGTAAAATTGGAAGTATCTAGGCGACGTTTCAATGAAGTCTCTGATTCTGATTGTGAGCACAACCAAGCCCCCACCTGAACAGAACACACCCGCAGCCAATCAGAACACAGCCAACCCCCCTAACCAATGAGAACACCCCCCCAGCCAATGAGAACACAGCCAAGCCCCCACCTAAACAAGTCACACACCCACTAGCAGTTAAAAGGAAGAAGCAGCTGCAAGCTCACATTACTCTGAGAAGCACAAAGCCGAAGACACAAGCCTGAAGATGATGAATGAGACTTCATCGAAACGTCACCTAGATACTTCCAATTTTACATGGGAGAAAACCCGAATAACCAAAGATCCATATATATATTCATCTGTGAACACTATACAGAAGCCTGATGATGGCAGATGAGATTCTGCTGAAACGTCGCTACAACTTTAAAAGCACAACTACCATGACGTGGGAAAATACCTGAACAAAGCTGAATGCCATACATGTAAGTACCCGCGAAAACTTAAGAAAAAATATATATATATATATATATATATATATATATATATATAGAGAGAGAGAGAGAGAGAGAGAGAGAGAGAGAGAGAGAGAGAGAGAGAGAGAGAGTGTTTTTGCCCCAATGGCAATAACAAAATAAAGAAAAAATGTTGTTGAGTCAGAATCATGTTATGTTTTACCTTAGGCATTCTCAACAGCAGAAAGAGTATTATATTGCTGTAATTGTTTCAGTTGACAGGCTAGTAATATACCAGGTTTTTCACTTTGCTTTCTCTATCTTTCCTTTATATGACTTAATGAATATTCTGTTTCAAATGCTTAAAGGGAATTAAGCTCCTGTTTAGCACTTTTTGCATTTCCAAAGCTCATTAACTTTACCCCAGATGTTCTTGTTTAATTTTATTTATCTCTTTCCATGATGCACAATCGATAATATGAGCATGTAAACATCTAGAAGTCTGAGATAACCAATAGAGTTGCAGAATGTCTATTTATAAGGGGAAAAAACCCTTTAAATTCTAATTGCATCTGTTCTATAAAAATGGGCTCTTTAATAAAGATATATTTAAATATCATCTAGTAAAAAAAATAGATAGCTATTTCTTGAATTAACTGCTAATGTTATCAGAGCATATTATAATATGACTATAGTGTTAACGTTAAGTTCATGAATATATCCAACTGTAGATCAAGATACCAATAAGCATTGTGGTATCTAGAAAAGAGAAATATATTCTTGTTATGAAGGCTTTAAAAGTAATTATTACACCACTGAATTAAATTCAACATATAAGTTTACAATAATTTTGTATATGACAATTTAGGTGGGATATTCTAATTTAATAAAAGATCTATTTTTTTTATTAAAATCCTCAGCCTTAATATCTGATCCAAAACCAAAAGAAAATTTATTATTCACTATTTCCTGTCCCACCACATATTCTAAATATTGTCGATCAAAAGTACAAGCAGACTTCCGGGGGCGGAGCTGGCGTCATGATGATATGGCATGCGATCTTGGAGGTCTGAGATCGCTGCCGATATCTTTGCTCCTGGATGGTCCAAATGGATCTAAACCATCCCAAAGAGATGGTGAATGTAAAGAGCGCATCCTGTCAATCCCAGGAATACCGCAAAGTCCCTGGTAGATCCAGGAGAAGCTCTTTTTGCCAGCAGCAAAGAGGCAGCCATTAAAACTGCTGAAGTTGGGACAGCTCTGAAATGAAAGAGAACGGAAAGAGAAAGCGTGCCAGTTTGGTGAGAATTTTTTCTTTACTTTAAGATTTGAAAGGACACCCTAAGGAAAAGAAAGAATCTGTAAAATTTTAGACAGAAGTGATTAAGTAACAATTTTAAACAGGAAGTCAAAGTAATAATTTTTTTATTTATTTTTCTCCTTGCTGGATTTTTTATATATGATTTTATATTTTGAAACTGGACTGTTTTTTTTTCCTACCTATTCTTTCTCTCCTTTTTGACTTTATAATATTTTAGGCTAGAGACTCCCTTCTAGTCATCTTTTTAAATATCTCTTTCCCTTTTAAATTAATTTTTAATATATCTTGTTTGGAAAAGGAGGGGGAAAGTGAAAGCAGAAGAAATTTTGTAACACTGCCAACTAGAGGCTTGGAAATATTCTATCTTTTTTTTCTCTTGACCAGACAAAGCTGAGAAAGAACTGAGACTTCTTTTCAAGGGCATTGCCTGTTTCATAAGATAGAGGGAAGAGCATGGGAGAGTATTATTGCAGGTGCTCTTCTGGGTTTCTATCAGTAGCTGGAGTCTGGTGTTGAAGTTTACAGAAAAAAAAAGACGATAAGACTCTGGAGAAGAGAGTTATAAATTTTAACAAAAGCCTTGGATAACTAAATAAGGTGCAGTGTGCTCTTTTTACTTTTTTTAAGCTGGGCTATTTCTTACTTTAACAAACCCACTCCTTACTAGTTTACTTTTTGTAATAGCTACATAGATCTTTGGCCTTTTGGAACTTGTTTTGTTTTTCTTTTTGTTTTTGAAGTCTAATTTTTACGTTTGCATTTTCTCTTAAAGGAAAAGTTTTAGTATTAATGCTTTCCTTCTTTTTTTGTAAGGGAATAGTCTCTTTTCTTTTTTCTCTTTCCCTCCCTTGTATTTTTTTTCCTATTTACCTTCCATATTGGCTTTTTTTTGTGGCTTTCTTTTTTTTATGCATTCCTTTTATACCTGAGACTTTTTAATTGGATTAAGGTGTTGAAGAACCTGAAGAACTTATTTTTTTTCTTCTTTAGTTTTTTATTTTCTATTTTTCCACCTTTTCCAGGATTTAAAGTTTTTCCAGGATATAAAGATGAATTGGTTTTCATATGCGCAAATACATTCAAGGTATGATAAAGATTCTAAAACAGAAGGTTTCTATGATAAACTGACTGATTTAGATAAGATTTTGACAGGTACTGATGAAAAGGTGATTAAAAAATTGTATGGGTATTAATTAGAAATTAAACTAGAAGAAGAACAAGTTAAAGAAACTACGATTGCTTGGGGGAAGAATTTTGGATATGGGATTGATCTAGAGAAATGGCAAAAATTGTGGTCTCAAAATTATAAAATGACAGTGTCAACAGCATATAAAGAAAATTTGTATAAGATGTTTTACAGGTGGCATTTTCCCCCAACAAGAATAGCAAGAATGTTCAAGAACAAATCTGAAAAATGTTGGAAATATCATCAGATACCTGGCTCATATTACCATATGTGGTGGACATGTGCGGATGCTAAATATATTGGACTAAAATCCACATGTGGTTTGAAAAAATGACAAAAAAGCATATAGATTTGAAACCAGAGATATTTTTATTGGGAATCTTACCTGAAACATATAGTAAAGAATTGAAATATCTGATTGTAAATGTATTTACAGCGGCTAGGATTGTATTTGCCAAAAACTGGAAAAATGAGAAAATGCCATCACAGAAGGAAATTATTAAGAAAATATTGGAATGTGCTGAAATGAGTAGATTGACATTTGAAATCAGAGAACAAGATGATAAACAATTTTAAAATTTGGGATCTATTCTATCAATGGTTAAACAATAAAACATGGTAATGAAATATGTAGATCTTTAGAAAATAATAAATACATAAAGATGTATTTTTTTCTTATTATATCTACAAAATGATTGTAGGATAGATTTGAGATGATAATATGAACTGTCATAAAACAAATTAAGTAAAATATGGATTATTTTGTAAAACATGAATGAATAATAGTATAGTCAAATGATTGATTAACAATTATATTAATGTATTTAATATTTGATTGAAAATATGAGAATATATACAATGTAATTGTAATTGAAGACTACGAAATGGAAGCACAAAACAATTTGTAAACCAACCGACACACTGTATGTATGTATGTATGTATGTATGTATGTATATATATATATATATATATATATATATATATATATATATATATATGTATATATATGATGGCTTGATGCTTTTATGTTTCATTTGTCTATGTTTGTCTTAAAAAAACAATAAAATTTATATTAAAAAAAAATACAAGCAGACTTTGGATTTCTGCAGGGGTACTTGATCAATGTAATCCATAGATTTGAAATAATACTCCTATGAAAGGTTATACTTTTTTGAAAAATCAAACCAAACCAAAAACAAAACAATCAAGGTTTGAGTTGCCCAAGTTATTAAATATAACCTAGAGATATCTGTGGACTTTTCCATTCCATGAAATTAATAGAAATTTCATATTGGTCAAAAACTATAATAATAAATTATCTGGAACCCTTTCCAGTCAGGATTCAGGCCTGGTTATAGCACTGATATGGCACCAGTGGTGAGATTAATCTTTTTTTTACTACTGGTTCTGTGGGCGTGGCTTGGTGGGCATGGCAGGGGAAGGATACTGTAAAATCTCCAGTCAGAGGTGGTATTTGCTGGTTCTCTGAACAACTCAAAATTTCCACTATTGGTTCTCTAGAACTGGTCAGAACTTGTTGAATACCACCTCTGTATGGCACTCATCATCCTTGTTGATGACCTCTGATGGATTTGGGGTTGGGTGATGCATCCATCTTGACCCTTTAGATACCATCACTCATGGTATTCTTTTCTCCCAGTTTAAGAGGTTAAGGATTACAGGGGTTCTTCTCCTTTCTTTCTGGCTCGTAAAGATTGGTAGGGCTAACAAATCAAACCTGAGGACCCTATTTTATATCATTCCTCTTTAGCATGTAGGTAATGTTCCAGAGTAAGATCATCTGTAGCAGTGGTAGGATACAAATTTTTTACTACCGGTTCTGTAGGCATGGCTTGGTGGGCGTGGCAGGATATTGTAAAATCTCCATTCCCTCCCACCCCATAAACCTGCTTTCCAGCTCCATTCTCCTGTGCAGGGCAATAAAAGAAGACCCAGCCAATCAGCTGGGACTCGGGAGGCAGAGAAGAGATGGGGGCGGGGCCAGTCAGAGGGGGGATTTGCCGGTTCTCCCAATTACTCAAAATTTCCACTACCGGTTCTCCAGAACTGGTCAGAACCTGCTGAATACCACCACTGATCTGTAGCCATGAGTTACAGTATTATCATTATGCTGATCGTACCAGAAAGAAAAACAAGAAATCAAAGAAGAAACCAGCATGGCTGCACAAAGATCTCTCTGGCAAATTGAAAGAAAAAAAGGACCAGTACAAAAAATGGAAAGAAGGACATACAACTAAGGCAGGATATCAGCAGATAGCCAGAACCTGCAAAGATTAAATCAAGATAGCAAAGGCTCAGAACAAACAAAGACTTGCAACAAAAGTCAAAGATAATAAAAAAAATATTCTTCTAACATATGAATAACAACAAAAAAAATCAAGGAAACAGTCAGTCCACTAAAGAGAGAAGATGGCAAGGAAGTAACAGGCAACAGAGAGAAAGCAGAACTGCTTAACTCATTCTTTGCATCCTTCTTCATGCAAAAAGAAACTATAGCTCAACCCACCAAAAACATAACTGTAAAAGACAGACCAGAAATAAAAGTTAAAATAAGCAAAAAAAAATAGTAAGTCTGATCTTGATGAAAACAAATCACCGGAGCCTGATGGATTACATCCCAAAGTTTTAAAGGAGCTGGCAGAGGTCATCTCAGAACCACTGCACCATATCTTTAAAAATCCCGGAGCACTGGGGAACTACCAGAGGACTGGAAAAGAGCTGATATGGTTCCCATCTTCAAAAAAGGAAAAAAAAGAAACAGACCAAGGAAACTATAGACGAATCAGCCTAACATCAATACCCGGGAAGATACTGGAAAAGATAATAATAATAAAAAAAACAGATCTGCCAACTTCTAGAAATAAGTAATAACTAGCAGTCAGCATGGGTTTGATAAGAACAGATCATGCCAAACCAATCTTATTTCATTCTTCAACACAGTGACTAAATTAGTAGACCAGCAAAATACTGTGGACATAATATATTTAGATTTCAGCAAGGCATTTGACAACCTACTTGTTAGTAAGCTAGTGAAAAGTGGAATAGATAGCACCACCACTAGATGGACTCGCAACTGGCTGGCAAACCGTACTCAACAAGTAGTCCTTAATGGGTCTAAGTCTACATGGAGGGAAGTAAGCAGTGGGGTGCCACAAGGTTCCATCTTTGGCCCAGTACTCTTCAATATCTTAATTAATGACTTAGATGAGGGAATAGAAGGAGAACTTACCAAATTTGCAGATGATATTAAGCTGCTAACACCCCAGGAAGATAAGCTTAAGATCCAGATGGATCTTGACAGACTAGAATACTGGGCCATATCTAACAAATTGAAATTAAATGTAGAGAAAAGTAAAGTCCTACACTTAGGCAAGGAAAACCAAAAGTACACATATAGACTGGGTGAAACCAGGCTCAATAGCAGTAACTGTGAGAGGGATCTTGGACTCTTAGTGGACAGCCAGCTAAATATGAGCCAGCAGTGTGCAGCAGCAGCCAAAAATCTAATGCAATCCTAAATTGTATTAACAGAGGGATACAATCAAGATCAAGGGAAGTACTAATACCACTTTATAAAGCCTTAGTAAGACCACACCTAGAGTACTGCATCCAGTTTCATTCACCACATTATAAAAAAAGATGTTGAGACTCTAGAAAAAGTACAGAGAAGAGCAACCAAAATGATTAGGGGACTGGAGACTTGCTGTAGCTTCCAGTAGGCTTCTGGATACAATTCAAGGAGCTACTTATCACCTATAAGCTCCTATACGGTGCAGGGCCAGACTAAATTGTATCTGTTGGGGCCCCAGATGTTTTTCAATCTAGTACAAACATATAAAATAAAGAAAGGAAAACTTAGTAAATAAAAATTAGAGAAAAAGGAAGGAAGTGAGAAAGAGAAAATAAGTATAATTATTCCATCCTATTGAGTAATTATCATCTTAATTTCCCTCCCTAATCTTCATGTCCCTTTTTAATCCCCAAATAACAATAGTGCATGGAGTTATATAAAATTTCAGAGTGCTTTATAGCCTTCTCTAAGTGGTTGACAGAGTTAGCATATTGCCCTTAACAATCTAGGTCCTGATTTTACTGACTTCAGAAGGATGGAAGGCTGAGTCAACCTTGAGCCGATCAGGAATGAACTGCTGGAAGTGGACAAAGTTAGCCTGCAGTACTGTATTCTAACCCTTATGCCACCACGCAGTGAAATCAATTCCATATAAAGTTTGCAGTCCTTCAAAAAAGTCTATTTTTCTCTCTCTGATCAGAATGGTCAAGTTTGCCTTTTTTTTTTGCTAGTTCAGATAATTTTATTCCATTGCTTTTTGTACATTTTACATATAATAATAAAATAAGTTATGATATGCAATATTAATTTCCCATATATTTTCCCCCAATGTTTCTTAACTTTGGCAACTTTAAAATGTGTGGACTTCAACTCCCAGAATTCCCCAGTCCCTGTGCAGGCCAAGATGCCAAGACTGAAAAACCCTGTTCTTTTCTAATTCCTTGTTCACAAACTCCATTTGGAATAACTCTGATTTCACCATACTATTAATCTGCAGTATCTTCTGCATCATTTTAGGAAGATCCATGTAGGGTTTATATATCTACAGTATGTATCTGTATCTGTGTCTGTGTCTGTGTCTGTGTCTGTGTCTGTGTCTGTGTCTGTCTGTCTATCTATCTATCTATCTATCTATCTATCTATCTATCTATCTCCAGGGGTGGGATTCTACCAGTTCGGATCAGTTCTATAGAACTGGTTGTTACGATTCTGCACAGTTCAGAGAACCAGCAAATCGCACCACTGACCTGAGAGCAGAGTTGAACCTTCCTTAGGACTGAAGCTTCTATTTTTCAATGCAGGCTCAGGCAGCAGGTTGCAGAAAGGTAGATCTGTGAGTGACTCTGTGATTCTGCAAGCAACTCAATCTGCCTGCCTGCTTTGCCTCATTTGGGGTAAAAGTTGCTCTTTTCTTAAATAAAAAAAATCCAATAGTTACATAAATATTTACAATATTAACATACAAGCCATGCCCAGCCAGTCACATGACCACCAAACCACACCCACAAATTACGGCATGCCCACAGAACTGGTTGTTAAGAAATTTGAATCCCACCCCTGTCTATATCTATATCTATCTATTTATCTATCTATATCTATAAATATAGCTCTGTCTTTTGACATATTCTAGGTCATATAAAATATATTGCCTTAACGTATTTTTAAAATATAAAGTCATGATGACTTGAGCTTGGCTACTCTGAGTTTCTGCAGCTGCAACATATCAAAGAAAGATCCATCTCCTAGTTCATTAAAGCAGTCATTCCCTCCTCCCCCCCGAGTGTCATCAGTCTCAGAATGGCTACATAACTACACATGTTTTTTTTATTTTTAATGGTACATAAATATATCACAGGGATTGTTTATTATTCCCTGATCTTGGGTTGGGGGAAAAGAGTTTGCTTCACACCATTAGATGAAAGACCTCTTTATTATGTCATAATTAATTGTCAAAGAAGAATATCAGAAGAGTTGACAGAACTGTACACATAGCACTTGCAACTACTAATGTGATAATTAATGATGATCAATGGTGCCATTAATTGTATTCTCCTAAGTGAGGGTCTGAATCTATATTTATCATTGGGGTGATAAATGGGATGCTTATTAAAGGGTTGTATATGAACCGGAGATTCTTGCAAGAGACTGACAAGCAAATAAATTGAAACTTCAGAATAAAAAAAGAGAGAGGTGCAAAATGAGACTCAAGAATGTCTGAATCTGACTGGTACCAAGAATAATGCAGCATGTTAAATAGTAAACCATATCAATCCAGCAAGTAACCTACTACTAGTAGCCTACTACTATCAGTAGTAGGTAACCACATTACCTACTCCCAGCTATTAATCTAGAATCCAAACAAGTGTATGGCTTGCCTGTCTATATTTACATAAGGTTGCCAGTTTGTAGTCAAACATTAATATAATAAATTGACTTCTTTTTTTTAAAAAAAAAGAAGATTATTACTGTCTGAAGTCAGTTCTTACCAAAAGAGATCAGATTAATTTTTACTTAGGCTTTGGCTCCACAGATGATGTTTCCCCTGTCTTATAAATTCACAGAAGCAACTTGCCAGGGCTGTTTAAGAAACTCTCCTTTGATTGCAATCAATCCTGCTGCAAAAGTGAATTTGGGGGTTCCAAATCTCTCATTTCGTGATGCAGAAAAATCAGATGTCTTGTAAAACCAATACTGTCCTCCAGGGAGCCTCCCAGTGCATCCTCCACAAGCCTTTGTTCCATGGAAAATAAAGAACTTTGCATGTGAGTGGGTGTTGCAAGAATTGTAAACAACATGTCCTGTAAACAACGTAACACCAACTATAACACACAAAAAAATAACATAACACATAACAATTAAAACTTTTGTGATGGTATGGCCTCAAGAATATGTCCAAGGCTTCAGGTCGTTTCCCTGTGTTTTATATATACACTAGCTCGTGCTACGCTATGAAACTATGTGGTCGGGCTTAATTTTTGAGGAGGAAAATAAGGGGGGAAAAATCTGCCCCTGCCTACCAGCATCCATTGGTATTCATCTGACTACCATTCTGTCAGTGTGTGAGACAGTTGAGGGCTGTTTGGAAACTAAAACAATATCAGCTGTGTGAGCAAGGAGACAGCAAGGAGCCTGGGTGTGGCTTAGCTCAACTGTTCTGTATGAAAGCTGGTTGCTGCTGCTGTGAAACTAAAACTGAAAGTGAAACTCCTCTCCTCTGCTTGTGTTTTGCATTTGGAAGAGATTTCTTTTCAGGTGGGGAGGGGGAGCAGAACTCCTTAGCATCAGAGCGTGTTAATAATAACATACGAAATACTAACGCTCTGATGGCCATTTCAAAAAATCCTTTGTTAGTGAGCACCTAGAAGCCAAGAGGAACATACGTGCCAAATTTCAAATTCGTAGGCTAGGTTCTGGAGATTTTGTGGTGATGTGTAAGTGGTATTTCACTTTTATATACATATAGATATGGTCTTGACAAAAGTTTTAAACACAGGCTGGTAAATAAAGGCAGACTGGCTTATTTAATTAATTCACTGCTATTATAATTTAAATTGTTGTTTTCCCTTTCCTACACCTGCTTTTTTGGATTGCAGTCTCTGGTCGTTGCATCTCTGAGTCTAAAAGAAGTTGTCCTTGCCTCCATGAGAAGAACCAAAGGAAATCCTGCAAGATTCTATTGAATGTGTGAAAGGACCTTTGAGACTCCTCCAATGAGCAGGTACAAAGCCTGACATTAAGCTGTTCCTTCCACACTGACACGCACCTAATTGCATGAGCTTTAAAGGTTTCTTGGAAACCCTCAGGTTTGTAATGGACAGCTGTCACTGAGTGCGGTTAACTGCTGGTAGTACAAAATAGAAAGTCCTAATTCCCCCCCCCCCCCTTTTTAAAAAAAAATTCACCCAAAGACAATACAGAAATAGCATGAGCTAAGCTTCCACAAGAACCGTTTGACTTCCCTGGCCTGAAGCTTTGTATTATTTTGTAAGCAGTGCTTTCCTTGACCTCCAGACTGCTGTGTAAAAGCACCAGAAATAAACATTTTTTTTTTTCTTCACTCTTAACTATATTTTAGTTTTGAAAAGATCTTAACATGTCTGTGCACCTGGCATAGGTGCAGCTCTCTTATCTTTCTAAAGATTCAACCTGCATTTATCCAGAATTAAGAAAGAGCTTTAAAGTTATACTGACAAGAATCCCTTCATCAATCCGATTGGCAGCCTGCCATCTGCTGCTGGCCTTTTTTTTTTCCTGGCCAATGTTGTAAATCTTTGATCTTTTCTTTCGTTGCTTTTGACCAAGAGTTTCTACCAGTGGTGGTATTCTACCGCTTCGGCCTGGTTCTGGTGAGCCGATAGCAGCGATGAGCAGCAGAGACCAAACCGGTTTTCTCCGCCACTCTGCTGTTGGGCCCACCTGCCCACTGGGCTCCCAGACTCACCTTTATCCTCTGAATTTGAAGTGCAGCTGCTTTGCGCGGCACAGAAGAATGTGGCGCAGCAGCTGCTGAAGCAACCAGGAGACTGCAGGCTTGGAGGAGGAGAGTTAGAATGCCTCTGTGCCTGTGCAAATGCCTCTGCACCTGTGCAAAGTGCGTCTTTAGCACGCGCATGCGTGCAAAGCACAGCCACCAAGCCACACCCACCAAAACGGTGGTAAAAATATTTGAATCCCACCACTGTTTTCTACATGGAGAAGAATGCTTCTCCAAAGGCCTCCTCCTGTTCAGCATGCTTCCTTGGACGGTCCTCTTGGCAATCTTTCAACTTGCCCACGAATTAATCCAACTCAGCTTTACCAGACCATATTGGCTTCTACCTGACCTAGTAACTTCAACTGCCAGTTGCCGTCTACTTCATCTTAGCTGCCAGCCATCACCACCATACCCTTGCTTCCTCTTGCCCAAATCCTGAAGGCATTTAAACTCCACTTCCAATGCCCATATGGCATTTGACACTGCTACCAGCCCACCTGCAGTCCCCTCTTTTTCTAGCTTACCTGTGAGAATCTAAACTAACACCTACTCTTGGTTCCTTAGCAGTAACACAAGTGCTGATTGTTATATTTGGATGTCTGCAAGGATGTAAGAAGAATCAACAAAAAGCTGTGATCAAAAGCAGCCTTAATCCCAAAAGCCAAACTCCCTTGTTGTCAAATTAAGAACGAGGAGATATCAAATAACAGCAAAAGAAAGACTGAAGGCAGAATATTTTTTTTCTTTTTGTACATAGGCTTCTATGAAATATTTGGAAGCAAATCCTTATAGGCATCTTTCTCCCAAAATTGTAGACAAGAAGTATTGGAAGAAAGGGCTGTGGGTTCTATCATTTACCAGGGTCTCATAAGCCAGGCTTCTTTCTCCAGAAACCATTGGCTGAATGCAAGTCAAATTTGGAATAGGATCTTTGAAAGCAGTTTGATTTCACCATCAGCAAAAATCCATAGTTTTAAGTATGTCTAAGTTCAACCCATTATTATTTATTTCCTAGTTTTATATATGCAACCTGATCAAGGGGCGATGTAACAGAGTCAGTATCCACATTTTGGGAGATCCTTGAGGATATATGGGACAGTTTGAAGTATGCCAAATAAAAGTGTTCCCCTTCTCAAAAACAAAAATTCCACTGAAGTGCACTAACCAAATCATCATGAAATTTGGGGTAGTAGTTGAAGAAAACAGGTGAAGTTCGGGCTGGAAGGATGAGCAAGGGGGAATGTTCCTGCTTGTCCTTTTAGAGACTATACTGTTCTTGAGGAGAACACAGGCAACTGATAAGGATATTAGAGAATTTTAAGCGAATGTATCTAATTTGTCTTTCACAGACTAATTTACTAATTGGACCAAAACTATCAAACATTTTGAAATTTTGACTGCAGGAATATATAAAACAAACCCATACCTCATCGTGTTCTTAATTTATCTGTCCCCTTTTCTATGTCTTCTCTAGCAATTTCAGTTATTTTAAAATTAAATGGAGAGAAGCAGATAATATCTCCCTCTTTCTACACACACATATATATGTACATCTATCTCGTCATCAATCATCCATCAATCATCCATCTACCATCCATCTGTCATCTATGTGAGTATGGTACCCAAACTATTCAGCAGTCATGCAGCACTATGAGCAAACAAGTTGCCCATCTCTGTCTTAAGGAAAATTCATATATTTGCTTCTAATTCACAGCAAATGGGATAGAAGCCCCTTTTCTTCTTTAAAAAAGCAAAACGGATAGAAGGATCAATCCTACCATTAGGCAGAATGAGACCTGCAGCTGAGCAGCGAATATTAGAAGGCGACAGCAAAGTGTTGTGGAAGCATCTATGGTGCAAACAGTTCTGCACTCAGTTGTTAAGCACAATACAAGATGTTCCCTGTATTCTGTGTTGATGTACCATCAGGTCTGTAAAATGTGCTGAATGCAGGCTCAATTCCAATGCTCCAAGATTTTGTTGCTACCAATATGGAAATCTTTTAGTACAGTGCAGGTAGCCCTCAACAGTCATTCATTTAGCAATAGCAATAGCATTTAGACATATACCGCTTCACAGTACTTTAGAGCCCTCTGTAAGCTGCTTACAGAGTCAGCACATTGCCCCAGTGGTGGGATTGATTTTTTTTTACTACCGGTTCCGTGGGTGTGGCTTGGTGGGCATGGCTTGGCTTGCTGGGCATGGTTTCATGGGCATGGCAGGGGAAAGTTACTGTAAAATTTCCATTCCCTCCCCATGCTACTAACCTACTTTCCAGCTCCGTTCTCCTGTGCAGGGCAATGAAAGAAGACCCAGCCAATCAGCTGGGACTCGGGAGGCAGAGAAGAGATGGGGCTGGCGGGGCCAGTCAGAGCTGGTATTTGCTGGTTCTCTGAACTACTCAAAATTTCTGCTACTGGTTCTCCGGAACTGGTCAAAACCTGCTGAATACCACTTCTTCATTGCCCCCAACAATCTGGGCCTCCATTTTACTGACCTGGGAAGGATGGAAGGCTGAATCAACTTTGAGCCTGTCAGGATCGAACTGCTGGCAATCGGCAGAATTATCCTGCAATACTGCACTCTAATCATTGTGCCATCGTGGCTCTTAGATTTGGATTTAGTGACTGTTCAAAGTTATAATGACACTTTAGAAAGTGACTTTTTCACATGAAAAAGTGAAAAAGTCACTATTGCAGCATCCCCATGGTCATGTTACCAAAATTTGGATGCTTGGCAACTGGCATGTATTTATAATAGTTGCAGTATTCCAGAGTCATGTGATGACCTTTTGCAACCTTCTGACAAGCTGAGCCAATGCGGAAGCCAGATTCACCAGACAACCATGTTACTAACTTGACAACTGAAGTGATTCACTTAAGGGTGACAAGAAAGGCTATAAAACAGGGCAAAGCTTAATAACTGTCTTACTTGGCAACTGAAATTTGGCACTCAACGGTGGTCATAAATCGAGAACTACCTGAATTACTTTTTTCTGAGAATTTTTAAAAGCTTCCCAGTATAGCTACAGCCCTGACATTTCATCTATCCAGGGTATACTCAGACCCAACCCAGATTAGGTTTGAGAGTAGCTATGGTCAGCCAGGAGCTGCCTTCTGATAGCTGGCATCATTCAATAGTCTTTAGAACTGGAATGGCAGACGTGTTATTTTAGTTTTTACAAAGAGTTTGGGTACAGCTTTGATTAAATTGAACTAAAAATAGACCCATCTCTCTCTCTTTCTCTCTGTTTACTGTTTGCTAGTTGCAGTCATATACAGAAGCATTCCCATGGTTTTGGTCACATCCTGCTGGGTAGGATTTTAAGCAGTGGGAAGTAGATTTTGGTTCATCATGTCAACACACTTCTCCAGTGTTTCCTTTTCTACCACAGCTACCCTCCACTTTAGGATGGTTGCTATTGTTATTTTTGTTCCAGCTAACTCATCTATACCTTCTCCGTGTGTAGCTGCTGCTGTTGCGACTAATATTTATTCCAATCTTAACAAGCCTGCTTCTGGACGTGACGCTGAGAAGTATCTGGGCTTCTTTGGACTGATTGCTGATGCTGGTCATAGCTCAGCAGTCAATATTATTGATTCTGTTTGGTGAATTGTGCACTGCTTGCGACAGTTGTGGTGGGGGCCCACAAGCTGCAAAGCAATAGGCCAGTGAAGGAGCTTGGCAGCTGGTGGTGGTGTGCATTAGCGTGGTAAAATATGACTACTGCTTGGAAAGCAGGGCAATTATTAGTTGTGGTTGAAATTAGGAGATGCCAACCGGAAAAAGAGGCATGAACTTTGCATTGTGTTTGCATTGTAGCAAGAATTGCCTTCCCACTTGCAAAACCACGATTGTTTTGTTAGACTTCTGTAATCCGCCAGCTGAAGACTTTGCGATATCTGAAATAAAAATCTCTAGGAATTGTTGAAATGCCTGCACAGTTCCTCAAAGCAAAAATCCATTCCAGACATTCTATATTTCCAGGAGTATGTGCCCATCAGGGGTGGTAATCAGCTGGTTCTGACAGGTTCTCCTGAACCAGTAGTGGAAATTTTGAATAGTTCAAAGAACCAGTTGGCCCTGCCCCCATCTATTTGCTGCCTCCCGAGTCCCAGCTGATCGGCTGAGTCTTCTTTTGTTGCCCTGCACAGGAGAATGGAGCTGGAAAGCATGTTAGTGGAGTGGGGAGGGAATAGGGATTTTGCAGTATCATTTCCCCAGGAGTGGGGAGGGAATGGGGATTTATTTATTTATTTATTTATTTATTTATTTATTTATTTATTTATTTATTTATTTATTTTGTCAAACAATTATTAGATAACAGGTATGAGTATAAACATGGTTATAAATACATGAAATGGATACAAATAAGAAAAAAGAAACAATAGGACAGCGACGGTAGGCACGTTTTGATGCACTTATGCATGCCCCCTACAGATCTCTTAGGATTTTGGGGTTGGAGGAAGAAACCACAGAGTCAGGTAGAGTATTCCAGACATTGACTACTCTGTTGCTAAAGTTGTATTTCCTGCAATCAAGTTTGGTGCAGTTTATCTTTAGTTTGTATCTATGTTGTGCTCTTGTATTGTTTTGGTTGAAGCTGAAGTATTCATTGACAGGTAGGACATTGCAACATACTGTATAATTTTATGTACTATACTTAGATCGAACCGAAGACGGCGTAGTTCTAGGTTGTCTAGGTCTAAAATTTCAAGTATGGTGGGATAAGGTATTCTGCTATGAGTAGAGGAGTGGAGGACTCTTCTCATAAAATATTTCTGGACTTTCTCAATTGTATTAATATCAGATATGTAATGTGGGTTCCAGACTGATGAGCATTCGTCTAGCAAATGTTTTATATACTCTAGTTAGTAGAGTGATATTACCAGAGAAAAAGCTATGCAGGATTAGGTTAACAACTCTTAATGCCTTTTTGGCTATGTAGTTACAGTGGGCTCTAGCACTTAGATCATTAGAGATGAGTACTCCAAGGTCCTTGGCAAAGTTTGTGTCATCAACAAGGTCTTGACTATTCAGCTTGTATTTTATCTTTTGATTTTTTTTGCCAATATGTAAGATAGAGCATTTTGCAGTACCAGGAGTGCGGAGGGAATGGGGATTTTGCAGTATCCTTCCCCTGCCATGCCCACCAAGCCATGCCCACAGAACCGGTAGTACAAAATTTTGAATCCCACCACTGGTGCCCATGTATATATATTGTTGTTAAAATTGAATATTTTATTGTTAGATAATTGAATCTGGAACCTGTGCTGATCTGCTGCAAATTGCTAAGAGGTCACAGCTTCCTTTCTATGTACTTTATCTTTCTCTCTCAGTCTTCCAGGCTGCGGACTGTGAGTAGATTTGTAAAATGATATTATTCTTCCTCCTTTATTGATATGTGGAAAGCATTCTAAGAAGGAGTACTTAGGTGATGGATTTGGATGCCATCTACACAAATCATTCCCAGTTCTGCCACAAATTCAGTCAATGTGCTTGCAAGACTGGGGCACTGACCAAGACTGTGCATTAATCTGTGAACTTTGATTCTGCTGTCAATTAGATATATTTGATAAGCCACGAGTGGAAGAGAAATTCTTCCTTCTACTTTATTTCTCAATTTTATGTAGAATTTTATGTAACAGAATCATTAGTATGTATGAAAGTTGTTGGGTTTTTTTTTGCTTTTAAAGAATCCTTTTGAAAAAGAGAGGAAAAAATATGTTGTGAGATTTACATAAAAAGTCTTGTTTTTTTCCTCCAAAGGAAACAAAACTTTTCCTTCTTGTGTGTAGCGTGGCAAATCCCCTTGCATCAACCTCTTCTAAAATGCTACATTTACATCTACATATTGCTACTTCATCACTGAAACATAGGAAAGTGAATGACTTCTTGCATACCTCATATTTTGACAACATACTGCTTGTGTTTATATAACACACTTAATGGGGTCAATTAAAGATTCAGAAGCTGTATTTGTGCAAAAGAAAAGTGCGATGTTTGACTAGTTTTGAATCTTCAAGAAATAATATCCTAAAGCTTGGTTCTAACCCAGCACCCGGCACTCAATCTTCATAGATAGAATTCATGCTTCTTTACATTATAAAGGAAGGAATTAACTTGGAATCAGATTCTTTCCCACAGATTAAAAGGTACATTTATGCCCCAATGGATCTGACAGCCATGAGTACATCACAGTAGGCAAATCACCTTTGACTGCACTCTACTCATTTACAATTAGTGGCTTTCTCGATAATGCACCCAAGCAGTATATTTGTAAACAAAGTGTGTAATTCACTGATGATGCTGGCATTAAGTATCAAGTTGAGGACTTCATTTAAAATCACTGCAGATTACTTGGACGTCTCAATCAGAGTTAGGCATCTCAGGAAGGACTGTTTCAGGAACTTCAGTGAAATAGCAATAGCACTTAGCACTTAGAATTATGTACAGCTTCACAGGGCTTTACAGCCCTCTCTGAGCGGTTTACAGAGTCAGCATATGCCCCCCCCCCCCAACAATCTGGGTCTTCATTTTAATGACCTCAGAAGGATGGAAGGCTGAGTCAGGATTGAACTCCTGGCACTGGGCAGAGGTAGCTTGCAATACTGCATTCTAACCACAGCACCACCATGGCTTGCATTTTTCTTTTTCTTTTTAAAGACATGAAATGAAAAGAAGGATATGAAATGGTGTATATCCTTATAACCTATCATTCCACACCCAAATGCCAAATGTGTGATGTTTTAATCCAAAATCACATTTAGACCCAGTAGAGTAGAGTAGAATAGGAGTAGGAATAAGAGTAGGAATCAGAATAGAAATTGGAATAGGAATAGAATAACAGAGTTGAAAGGGACCTTGGAGGCCTTCTAGTCCAACCCCCCTGCTCAAGCAGGAGACCCTATATCATTTCAGACAAATGGTTATCCAATCTCTTCTTAAAAGCCTCCACTGTTGGAGCACCCACAATTTCTGAAGGCGAGCCATTCCACAGATTAATTGTTCTCACTGTCAGCATATTCCTCCTTAGTTCTAGGTTGCTTCTCTCCTTGATTAGTTTCCATCCATTGCTTCTTGTCCTGTCCAGTGCTAATATTGCAAAGCATTTACTTCTTCCACCCATTTGCTCGTTTATTGGATTCCTTCCATGGTGTGGAAATTATAAACAGCTTGTGGTAGTTCAGAAATTATTACAGCACCCAGTGACACTTGCCAGACCTTCCCGTGAGCAACTGTAGTTTTGGCAGGTTTGTCTTAATTAAAGGCATCAGGAGGATGAGCACAGGGGAAGTGGAGACAGAAATTGAACCAAGTCTGAGTGAGGTTTTAATAAAAAGCTTTCAGCTCCCAGTTCATATATGATGTGACAGAAAAGAGAGTGATACAGTTCCGTATTTTGTACTCAGCAGAATTGGGTGGTTTTTACATTTCTTGATTTCTTTCTACATTATGTGAAGTTGAGAAAGCAAGGGTGCATGTCTCACATATCATAACAGCAAGCCAGGATGAAAGATTTAAGCTGCTTTGTACATATATGGGAGAAAAAAGGAAGATAAAAGTTTTCTCATACCTAGAATATATATTTTTTGTTGATTTTGACATTATTTCATGTTCTTTTACCCATCTACCCATAAACATTGTAAAGTGGTTTTCAATTCAATGTATAGAATGTGAAGGATGTGTGTTTGTGTTTATTTTCATAGTCATAATGTACACTGAAGATGGTATTTAATTTTGTTGTACGAGGTGCAATGACAATAAACTAAACTAAACTAAACTAAACTAAACTAAACTAAACTAAACTAAACTAAACTAAACTAAACACACATATCCTCCACCCCACAAACATGAAACAATAGTATCAAACACAAAGTTTCAGGAAAAAGTCTGCAGGTAATAAATAATAACAATCTAATAGATGGCTAAGCTGGCATAGGTACCTCAATGGCTACTGAGCCTGTGATATGTAAACAGGTCTATGGGTGGCCCCAACTGTAGCATCAAAATATAATATATATAATGTTTTAGAAAACACACACAAACACACACACACACACACACACACACACACACATATATATATATATATATATGGATCTTTGGTTGTTCGGGTTTTCTCCCGCGTAAGATTCGAAGTATCTAGGCAACGTTTCGATGAAGTCTCATTCATCATCTTCAGGCTTCTGTCTCCGGCTCTGTGCTTCTCAGAGTAATGTGAGATTGCAGCTGCTTCCTCCTTTTAACTGGTCCATGGTCGGCAGCTGCATCACTACCCACTTCAAACCCCTCCGAGCCATACATGAAGCAAACCGACACCCACTATGAAGATGCAGAAGGACCATGAACTCGAAGCCAAACAGCAAGATCACAGCTCACCAACTCAAATCCCCAGCAACTAAGACTAACCTGAGCACAACCAAGCCCCACCTGAACAGAACACGCCTCCAACCAATCAGAACACGGCTAACCCCCAAACCAATCAGAACACAGCCAAACCCCTACCAATGAGAACACACCCCCACCCAATCAGAACACAGCCAAGCCCCCACCCAATCAAGTCCCACCCCACTGGCAGTTAAAGGAGGAAGCAGCTGCAATCTCACATTACTCTGAGAAGCACAGAGCCGGAGACAGAAGCCTGAAGATGATGAATGAGACTTCATCGAAACGTTGCCTAGATACTTGAATCTTACGCGGAGAAAACCCGAACAACCAAAGATCCATATACATATATAAGATCCAAAGATCCAAATATATATTTGTTTTCTTAAGTTTTCGCAGGTACTTACATGTATAGCATTCAGCTTTAATCGGGTATTTTCCCACGTCATAGTAGTTGTGCTTTTAAAGTTGTAGCGACGTTTCAGCAGAATCTCATCTGCCATCATCAGGCTTCTGAATGCCATATATATATATATACATACACACACCGTGTTTCTCCAACAATACGGCCACCCCCAATAGGAAGACCCAGCATGTTTTCTAGGCATAAAATGAAATTAAGCCCCTCCCCCCAAATTTAGGAGTGCCCCGCGAGCACCTACGCCTCACCATCAGCTGCTCCTAACACCATGGTGGAGCATGGAGGTCTCCCTTACCCCTCCCTTACCTGGGTCAGCAGGCGGGCAGCATCAGCATGGATGTCCAGAACCATTTCAGCTGCTTCTCAGGCCTCTGTAGCTTCCATGGTTCCCACCGGTGCTTGCACTTCTCTCGCCAGTGCCGTCTCCAACAACAGCGTCTGAGTCGCTCCTGCTTTTCCCCCGTCCCTGTAACAACAGGAAAAAAAAGATTTTGAGGTACCTTGGAGTGCCGCATGCTGCGTTTTGGTTTAATCCCAAGCAGCTGGGTGGGTGTGAGAAGAGCCAAGAGAGCATCTCTGCTGCTGCTACCCTTGGTGCTCCAGCCTCAGGCTCTCTGCAAGTTTGCAAAAGTCCCGGTGCACAGCCCATTACCGCATTCCAAGCGCCCAGGCCGAGCTGCAGCTGTCCCTCTCTCACCAGCACCATCTCCAATAACAGTGGCAGCAGCAGCAGGAACCATGGAAGCATTTCAACTGCTTTTCAGGTGGGGGAGCCACCTCTGTAACTTCCATGGTTCCTGCCGCTGCTGCCGCTGTTATTGGAGATGGCGCTGGTGAGAGAGGGACAGCTGCAGCTCGGCCTAGGCACTTGGAATGCAGGAACAGGCTGCGTACCGGGACTTTTGCAAACTTGCAGAGAGCCCGAAGGTGGAGCACCAAGGGTAGCAGCAGCAGAGACACTCACTCGGCTCTTCTCACGCCCACCCAGCCGCTCGGGATTAAACCAAAACACAGCACGCGGCACTCCCAGGTACCTCAAAATCTTTTTTTTCTGTTGTTATGGGAACAGGGGAAAAGCGGGAGCAACTCAGACGCTGTTGTTGGAGATGGTGCTGGTACATGGGGTGGTGGTGGAATTAATTCACCCCCGAAAAGACATCCTAGCCATTTTTTCAGGGCTCAAAAAAAAAAAAAAAGGCCCGGCCTTATTTTGTGAGAAACACGGTAAAAGCGAAATACCACTCATGCATCATCACAAAATATCTAGAACCATAAAGCTTATAAACTTGACATTTGGCACGTATGTTCCTCTTCGTTTCTAGGTGCTCACTAATAAAGGATTTTTTGAAATGACCATCAGAGCATTAGTATTTCGTATATTATTATTATTAATACACTCTGATGCTAAGGAGTTCTACTCCAACTCCCCACCTTGAAAAGAAATCTATTCCAAATGCAAAACACAAGTAGAGGAGAGGAGTTTCAGTTTCAGTTTTAGTTTCACAGCACCAAGCAGCTTTAGTACAGAACAGTTGAGCTAAACCACACCCAGGTCCCTTGCTGTCTCCTTCTTGCTCACATAGCAAATACTGTTTCAGTTTCCAAACAGCCTTCAACTCTCTCACATACTGACAGGATGCTAGCCAGATAAATACTGATGGATGCTGGTAGGCAGAGGCAGAATTCCTCCCCCCTTTTTTTCCTCCCAAAAAACTAAGCCCGAGCATATAGTTTCGTAGCGAAGCACGGGTATTGAACTAATATCTTAATACAGGTAAGAAGGAGAGGAATCATCTGGATCAGAAAGACAAATAGCATAAGGTTTGAAGTTTTTAGTTCCAACCTAGGCTTTGATCAAGTTGGGCTATTCCATCGGGAGCCCTCTGATCAACTATAGTCTTTTAGACAAGTCACTTGCCTTCTCCCAGGCTTTTCCCTCTAGGAGAAGAATTCTTGAAATGAGAAAAGACTGAAAGAAAATAGATTTCTAGGCTCTAAATGGTGGGATTAATCACACTAAGTTTTCTGCCCTTCAGGGAAACAAAACCTTGGTTAGCCTTCAAAGGAATACAAAGCCCTAATTAAAGGCCGATTTTGCTAGGAAGACATTGCTTGTTGTGATGAAATATTCATCTATTTATTTCATCATTTCTGCCTTGCAGAACGTACAAATACTAGGCGGCTTATGATAATCTAAAAATAACTGTTAAAAAGTCATCACATAAATAACACAGCTATATCATTAATTAAAATAGCTAAAATCTGGGGTGGGGGTGGGGGGGGGGGAACTGGTGGAAACAAAACCCAATAGAGAAAGAAAACCTTTCCTAAAAATGAAAAGTGATGAGAGCTTCTGAGTCATGAATGCTAGCCTGTTCCATAAAACGCTTCTGAGTAAATTCACCAGTTACATCTGCTAGATGCTCCCTTTGTATGGAGTACTGTGCCATTTTAGATTGAGCGGAACTTCAAAGGCTGAATTTCAGGCCAAATTCCAAGATTCTCTAGCTTCCAGTGGCCATCTAAAGAGCAAAGAGAATGGTAATGGCCAAAGCTCACCATCAGTAGTTGGGTCTATATGGGGAGGATAGATCCCATTTAAGATGACCCTGTAGTCTTTCCTGGCTGGATGGGTCATGTTCATAATTACAGCACTCATTTTATTAATTGCACTTATAAAATAATTCCTTCTTTTCTACATCAGAAAAGCCAAGTAAAATCATTAGATCTAGGGTTTACAATTACCTAGCTACAAGACCAAAGAAAATTACACGAAGCAGCATTAGGAGCTGCATTAAGATGGTATCCTTTTATTTTCTTCTATAGTTTTGTACTGTCATTGCCAGAAAAAAAAAAATGCTTACTGCCTCTTGCTTCTAAATCAAAGCTTAAAAATTGCATTACAAGTTTGACGCAGAGATGAGGAAAACATTCGCTTCTGAAGATTTAGGGTTTTAATGCCATTAAAATACACCAATATATTCACTCCTATACACATGCACTCTCGATTACATGAAATTACACTGTTCTTGAATCTATTACACTTAATGTTAAGCATTTTTGGGACTGATGGTAGCAGCTTATAAGCCCCTATGCAATAAAAGTTACAGGTCATGCACACTTGTGCCCTGTAATGCCATGCCTGCATGTTAGGAGCAAGGGTGTCAATTGAGTGAGGAAAGGGTACAAGTAGTCCTCACCTTATGACCACAACTGAGCCCAAAATTTCTGTTGTTAAGTGAGACCTTTGTCGAGTGAGCTTTGCCCATTTTATGACTTTCCTGGCCACAATGGTTAAGTGAAACATTTAGTAATGTGGTTGTTAAGTGAATGTGGCTTTCCCATTGACTTGGCTCATCAGAAGGGGGAATCACAGGACCCCAGGACCCTGCAACTGTCATAAATGTGAGTCAGTTGACAAGTATCCAAATGTTGATCATGTGACCGTGGGGATGCTGCAAAGGTTGTAACTGTGAAAAACAATCGTAAGTCATTTTTTTCAGGAATGTTGTAACTTTGAACAGTCACTAAATGAAGTGTGATAAGTCGAGGACTTCCTGTACTCTTATCATCTTGTGGATCCATCCAGCTTTTCACTGATTGTGAATTAATTCAATATCTGTGTTCACTCAATTCATTGACCCCAAATTAATCAAGTGGGCTTGGACCATACTGCATTAGTTAGCCAAATTTAGCATTGTACAAATGCATCTGTTAGGTTTTTATCTGACTTGATTGAGAGTCACAGTCAAGCACAGCTAATACATGAATAGATTGATTCCAGAGTGAATCTTGTTTAATATGATCCCATGATGGTGTCAATATAATTTGACTTCTCACCATAACATACACTATAAAGCATAACAGCTAATTCCCATAGGTGGAAAAAAGAGTTTAGGATCTTCTTTACCATCGGTAATGTTAATATAGCTGAATCACTAGTAGAGGAATTATAGAGCTATCAAACATCTGTCTCAACTTAAGTAGCATGCTTTAAACATTGGCTTATTTTAATGGGCTGCTTTAAATAATCAAATACTTTCTAAAATTAGACAACTGTTTCTAGAATTGGGATATATAGACTGCATCTCTATATACACATATGCGAAGTGGTAGCTGTCCATGGTGCTTACTGTATCATCTGTTGCATATGAAAAACTTGGTTCCAGAACTGCTACATGTAATTTAACACTACAATAAAGAAAAAATAAAGATGTTTTTCATGTCGAATTCAGTGCAGCTTTTTTTTTTTTGTCAGAATTATGAAAAGAGCTTGTCACTGTCTCTTTAAGTTTTTGTTGTTGTTGTTAAATAGCCTATAAATTCAAAGTATTTCTTTGGCTTAGGATTCTAGAATCAAATTAGTTTAATTTAGACTTAATTTTCAAATTAGTGAAATGGTAAAGGGGGGTATTGATAAAGGAAAAGGTGAACTGTTTTGTTGTTCACAATGATGTTACTTTGAAGTCCTTAATGTGGCTTAGTTTTATCCTTCCTTGCTGGAAAACAGCAAGAGGTTGCTTACAGGCTGCTTGTAGCATAGATATAATATACTTGGCAGCTTAAGCATCTTTGATACTTTTAGATACCATAAACCAAAACCAAACACACTTTATTTTTAAAAGTGTAAAAGTTATTACATACTTAGCACTGTTATGAAATCTCACAAAATCTTGCCTGAGAATGTAGAAATCTCAAAAGACTTCCTATGCGAGGTTGAAAGTTTGCAGGGATTCAGACATGAATGCTAAAATATTGCAGATTCAGGCATAAATTGCCAATGTTACACAGATTCATTGTGAAAATTAAGATTAGCCTCCCCCTACCCCATCTCAAAATTGGTAGGCAATATTTGAAAAAATGTTGACCTCTGATGTTCTTTTTTCTTCTTTAACTTCCTGGAGTGATTAGCATAACATTTATCTGGAACTAAATATTAAACAAATCAAATTTTGCTGATATGTGCCGACTCAATTTTCTGATTCACATCACTAAAAGAGATAGCTGAGTCTATTTTGGCTAAGAGAGTAATGGCATATGATATGTTGAGAATTGGAGAACTGATTTTGCAGTGAAGAGGATAAAAACCAACTGTTGAAACTGTTCTGGAATTTAATTTATATCTGTGCACCTTGTACTGTTGCATGATACTTGATGTTTTTATCATTTGTCTGGAAGCATTCCAGGATAAACAGTACAAGGAGCAATAAAATGCTTCCAATTGAATTTAGAATACCATGGTGGATTAGGAATATGATTTTTCTCACTCTGTCCCAGAAGACTTCAAAAAAAACTCAAACTAGAAAGAGAAGATCCTAGACACCATAAAAAGAAATAATTGATTAGGACAGTTTGGTAAATATTCCGATGGAAGAAGCTGTTGGAGACAATACTACTCTCTCCATCATAACCCTTTGAGGAAGTAGCTCTGCCTATCACAAGAATCGCCTCAGGAACACGCTAATTGTGAAGAATATCCTCCATAATTAGTCTAATTTTCCTTAAATCTCTCAAAACTAACCTCAAGCATACATTTAATATGTTATGAGTTGGCTAGAGTATACAATCAGCAATTCACATATGCATGTATATGTGGGGATGGGGAAAGGGAGAGAGAAAGATTTGTTTTTCCTTAAGCATGCATTCAGGTATGTACTTAGTTTTGCCTTGTATGTTACAATCCCACGAAGCCCAGCCAGGCAATAACTGCTTAGCTTTTGGAATCACAAAGGTTGTACACTCTTGTGTTAGACAGAAAATAGTTCTAGTTCCATTCTTTGCAATTCAATCCGAGATGATGCCTTCCCATAAACATGCAAAATCAGGAAGAATAAATCCTTCATATCACCAAAGGAAAACCATGTAGGCTGCCCTCTGGGTATTTTAAAAGATTTTATCTTCAGACATTGAATGAGATTGCCTAGGAAGTCTGGGTGGGTCTTTGGAAATGCATTAGCTAAGTGCTGAATTGGAGGCATGGAGACCAGTTGTGATGGGCACCTCATTGTAGAACCAGGCATATTGATTTGTGGATCTTGCACCATTGAAGAATATCCATATTGCTCTGACCCTTTCATCCTTCCCAAGCTTTGAATGTGAAGAGATTGGGTAACCATTTGTCTGAAATGGTATAGGATTTCCAACTTGAGGAGGGGGTTGGACTAGAAGACCTCCAAGGTCCCTTCCAATTCTGTTATTCCGTGTTCATGATAAAAGAGCAGCCCATCAGGTGCAGAGGAGAAAGACCATTCATAAGGCTGCAGTACAAAAGATATATTCAAGTTTATACACAAGAATCTAGTCAACTAAAGTTCAATACTTAATTATAAAACAAGAGACGAAGGAAATGATTCATTTGAGCTATGGTGCTAGAGAAAGCTCCTGCTCATTCCTTGGATAGCAAAGGTGACTAACAAGCAAATAGTAGAGCGCATAACACCGGACATGTCATTGGAAGGCAAAAATCACAAACTATGTTTCATTTATTTTGGCTATATCATGCAGGGGAGTTCATTGGAGAAAGCACTTATGTTTGGAAGAGTTAGTGGTAAAAGGAAACCAGGCACCAAAGAAAACTGACTGGACACCCTCAAAGCTGACACCAACCAGAGCAAAAACTCAGAGAAGTAGTGCAGGATTGGGAGATGTGGAGAGACCTGGCCCATGGAATCACCAAGAGATGGACAAGATGGATATCATCATCATCATCATCATCATCATCATCATCATCATCATCATCATCCAAATTAAGGGAATTCAAGAGAGGTTGGACTTTGTGACAACATAAGGACTCTATGCTGATGACACATTTAACTCCATCCCCGCCAGCTCTGCTTGCTGTTATCCTACAAATCCCAATTAACTCCAGATAAAGTTTTCCTCAAGGAAGTAAGGTTGCAGTATTGCTGCTTAAACCATCGGGTCACCGCAGGCCACTTATGCAACCCATTTCCAGGTCACAATATTTTCTCTCTGGCAATTCCACAATAAACTCTCATGATTGTGAACAGCTGTTTGCTACATCTGGCCCCAAAATCACTACTGTGGATTCCAATGTAGAATAAAAGGCTATTGCATTTGCTTATTTATCACTTTATTCATGTATTAAATTGATTCTCGGGGATTATAATTTCAAAAATAGCAATTATATTCCTCCAAGACCCAAACAGGCACCAGAAAATAATCTTCTCTTAGCATATATTTATCCTGCACAGGTTACTTGTTAGATAGTAGACTGTTAATAAATTGGGATATAAAACTGAACTAAGAGAGATACAAATTCAGAATGGCTCCCTCTTAGTAACTAATAATGAAACAGCACTCTGGTATATAGTGATAACTTTTCAAGATGGTCCGGCACATATTTAATTGATGTATGTTGGTTTGAATAGCAGTTTTCACCTAGCTTACATTTCAGCAAATAACCTTTGTAATATTGAAGCAAGTATAGTTGAAACTACCTTGTTAATAGAAGATACTTTATTTGGAGTGATCACAGTTCAGAAACAGATTGGGCCCTAAGAGAAGAAAATATATGTAGTTCAGGCTTGAAATGTGGAGTCCTTGGTGCTGTCTGACCTTCTTGCTGATATTTCATTATCTGACTAGGTTAACATCATCAGTGAGTGCAGGTAGTGAGTGTGCGGTTTGCTTCCGATTTCCATATAGTAGCTTGCTCTGGCAGTGGGACTATGAATTAGAATTCATCTTCTTCAGCATTTTATACCCAGATAAGCAGGGGTTAACACCTGATAAACAACCAGGCAGAAAACAAAACCTTAATAGAAGAACTACCAAGGAAACAAATTATGGAGCAGACAATCAAGCAAGCAGAAAATAATACTCTAATCAAGGAACTACCAAGGAGAAAAAAAGCATATTCCCACCAAAATTGTCAGAGCAAACTATATAAATAGGGAGCAAACACCATACTCCTAGAACTGATGATGTTATCTAATTGGGGAATAAAACATCTACAAACAAACAATCAAGCTCAGAGAGCACCAAGGTCTCCACAGTTTGTGCTCTCAGTGCCTCTGTTGTAATCCCAACAAAAGATGGGATTTCTAGTCCCTTATCAAAAAATGTTTCAGACCCTTCTCCTAATGCTGTCCAAGGGACGTGGTGGCTCAGTGGCGAAGATGCTGAGCTTGTCAATCAGAAAGGTCAGCAGTTCAGCGGTTCGAGTCCCTAGCGCCGCATAACGGTGTGAGCTCCCGTTACTTGTCCCAGCTTCTGCCAACCTAGCAATTCGAAAGCATGTAAAAATGTAAGTAGAAAAATAGGAACCACCTTAGTGGGAAGGTAACAGCATTCCGTATGCCTTCAGTGTTTAGTCATGCTGGCCACCTGACCACGGAGATGTCTTTGGACACCGTTGGCACTTCGGCTTTGTAAGGGGGATGAACATTGCCCCCGTAGAGCTAGAAATGACTAGCACATAACCTTTACCTTTACCTAATGCTGTGATGCAAAGAGTTGGGGAAAAGTGGCACCATTACATTAGACCCATTAATACATGATATTGGTATATTGCCTGAAAGTGTCTATGTACAAGCAGTTGTACATTGGAGGGGTTTCAAACTTTATGACAAAAGCAGATAAGATGATGATTGGTCATGTGATGAAGGGCAATTCCATTCCTCATTTCCAGGGAAATGCCTTGGAATGCTAAAGTAAACACCCCTGGGATCAATCTAGAAATACATAAAGCTCCCTTGAACTAGAATATGCATCAAGATAATCCATGATGCAAAAATATATATTTCAAATGAAAAGAAAAAGAAAAAAAAGAAAAAGTGCTATGTGCAACTCTATTGCAGCATCAATTCTGTGGTCCTTAGAGCCTCCAAAGGGAATGAGATCAAAAGTGTAGCCTTCCTCCTCTTTTTTACTTTTTACATTTAAAAAAAAAAAATCTTGAGGCTAGGTTAAAAGACAAAATGGACGTCTTATATCTTTCAAAGGGGTAAATCATGAATTTCTCTTTTTTAAAATGCCAAAGCTGCACCAGGAAACAAATCCTGGCTTTCCCACATTTGGAGTGCTGTCCTCAAAATGCCAGAGAAGCTTGGTGCACCCTTCAAATGGAGGCACTGGGGATGTTAGATACTTTGATGGCTGTTAGGCAAGCGAGGACACTTGGGAGGGTCTGGAGTAGCAAAGGTATATCTTAAGCGCTGAAAGGCAGACACTGTCAGCACTAAGTTTGATGAGGTTATCCATTCTTGCTGCTCAGGACTGTAATACTTGAATAAGCCAAGTTGCTACGAAGCCTGTGAGTAACGTTTATTCTTGCATGTCATCCTTCAATACCTAGTGGAGGCTGAGAGGAGGTTAACCATTCCTAATGCCACTCCATATACTTACTTATTGGCAGCCTCCCACAAACTTAGCATCTTTCAGGCACATAGAATGACTGCAGCCAGGGGTGGGATTCTACCAGTTCGCACCTATTCGCTAGAACTGGTTGTTAATATTCTAAGCGGTTTGGAGAACCGGTTGTTAGAAGAAATTACTGGCCTAATCCTGTAAGGAAGGCAGGAAGGAAACATTCTGGTGTTGCTTACAGAAACTGCCTCTCCATTAACCCTTATTACATTCTTGGCAGGACTAGACTTCCTGTCTCAGGAATGTCTCTGGAGTTTTTTTTCCTCCTTTTCTGGTACTTTGCTTGTGTGGAGTGACCATTCAAAGTTACAATGGCACTGAAAAAAGTGACTTATGACTGTTTTTCACACTTATAACTATTGCAGCATGAGAGGCCAGGCGAGGAGATGCGTTCCTTGATGTGAGTAATATTGAGTTGGCCATGCCCAGCCAGTCACATGACCACCAAGCCATGCCCACCAACTAAGCCACACCCACAGAACCGGTTGTTAAAAAAATTGAATCCCACCCCTGACTGCAGCCTTCTAAGATTTCAGAAAAATGCCTTTTGCCTCACACCTACTTAAATCTTTGAAAAAGGAAAGGATGGATTCAAAGATGGATTTTCTGCCTCTATATTCGCACTGACCTACAATCCAGTCTTTGCTTTGGCAGCAAAACCAGAAAGTTGCTGCAAACAACAGTGGAGGTTGGATCTTCGACGTGCGATGACCTCACGCCTTTGAAGGAGGAAGGATTGTGTTGACTTAAAACCCAGCTTTTAAACAGATTTCCAGAGGCTTGTGACTTTCCCTATGTGAGGAGGCTTTTTGTTGCTGTGGATTGTGGATGAAAGGAATAAACTCCAATGGAAGATTGAAACCGAAAAAAATGATATGACATACTACAGAGCTAGATCAAAAATGAAAGAAAAAAAAATTAACCCATTGGAATGGAACCCAGAGTGAAGGAATTGATGAGTGTGCACATGTCAAGAGGCTAGGCACGAAATAGGAGTGCAAGCTGCATGGCTGTCACATTGGAAATGCAAATGAAAGCGTCTAATTCAAAAAGCGAGGTGCGGTGGGGAATAACCAGGGAGGGACTATTGATGCTAACATCTAAACAACATTAATTCACAAACTGAGGCACTTCCTAATTGTTCTGCTGTCTAGACTTGAGGAAACTCTCTAATAGGCAAGAGATTTGAGGTCTTTTCAGAAATACTGGGCAAAGCTGCTTTAATGGATGCTATCTATCTAGTCTGCGGATCTCTAGATGTGTTGGCACATTTGGAATTTTGAGAGTAGGCTAGAACAACTCACACACGACAGCTACCGTGATAGATACAGCCAATGACAAATGACCTATTTATCCCAAAGCTAATGGGGATGGGTGGGTTTGCTCCTCTCCCAGATTTCTGCAAAATTCTCTACTAACTCAGCTTACCTCCTTTTTTTCTGGGCCTTCCATCCCTATCGTTTTCTTATTTGCTACAAGTCCCTTCAAGAAAATGTATGGGCTCTTGAAACATGATTAGAAATGGAGAATCTATTCAAGATTGGACTTTGTTCCGTAGCATGGCTTTTTATTTATATATAAAGAAAAGGATTTAAAGAAAAGGATGATGTTCTCACATTCTGGACATAAACTCTTTCAACTCCTACCCTCAAAACGATGCTATAGAGCACTGTACACCAGAACAACTAGACACAAGGACAGTTTTTTTCCTGAATGCCCATCACTCTGCTAAACAAATAATTCCCTCAACACTGTCCAATTATTTACAAAGTCTGCATTACTATTACTATTAATCCTCCCATCCTTCCTTTCACTCATCTCTTTCCACTTGTGACTGTATGGCTGTAACTTTGTCGCTTGTATCCTTACAATTTATATTGACTGTTACCTAGTATGATTCGATTGCTTACTGTATCCTATGACTATTATTAAGTGCTGTACCTTATGATTCTTGACAAATGTATCTTTTCTTTTATGTACATCGAGAGCATTTTCACCAAGACAAATTCCTCATCTGCCCAATCACACTTGGCCAATAAAGAATTCTATTCTATTCCAGAAATGGAGAATCTATTCAAGATTGGACTTTGTTCTGTAGCATGGCTTTTTTAAAAAAAGATAAGGATTTTCAAAGAAACAAGAGATCATGGAGCCCTTCATACCAGTATCTCTAGGGAAGTAGCCCAGGCATAGGATTGAAGTCCACAGATAACATGCAGGAAACCTAGGTTTCAGTTTTCAGATACTAACCTTCAAAAGTGTTGTAGTATCTGATCTATCTCTTTGCCAGACAGACATGTTCAGGTATCACGAGAATGAGGAATGAGGAAATAGCAGAGGAATGGCCACAACAAGCTCTTCCTTACCTACAGTGCACTTACAGGCATCCATGAATACAGTCTACGCCAGGAGTCTTCAAACTTGACAGCTTTAAGACTTGTGGACTTCAACTCCCAGAATTCCTTCTCCAGTCATGTTAGCTCAGGAATTCTGGGGGTTGAAGTCCACAAGTCTTAAACTCGCCATGTTTGAAGACCCTTGGTCTATGCTATTAGCATTCTTGTTGATGTGCATGCCTGTGCAAGTTAGTCCTTGACTTATGGCTACAATCGAGCCCAAAATTTCTGTTCCTGAGTGAAACCCTTCTTAAGTGAATCACTGCAGTTGTGCAGTTCACTTCATGGCTGTCCCCATTGACTTTGCTTGTCAGAAGGTCACAAAAAGCAATCACATGACTCCAGGATATTGCAACTCTCCTAAATATGAATCAGTTGTTAAGTGTCTGAACTTGGATCACCTGACCAAGGGGGATGCTGAAAGGATTGTTAAGTGTGAAAAATGGTTAAAAGTCACTTTTTTCAGTGTGATTCAAATGATCCACTAAATGAACAGTTGTTTTATTTTTTATTTCTTTTATTTATTTTGATTTGTCAATCGCTTACAAGATAATACCCTGTTTCTCCAACAATACGACCTCCCCCAATAGGAAGTCCCAGCATGTTTTATAGGCATGAAATGAAATTAAGTCCCTCCCCCCAAATTATGGCCTATATTAAAACATGCGAAATGGGGGGGGAATGGTGGGGGGGCTTGCCATTAGGACTTTTGTTGCACACCCGGATATGGTGCTGCCTGCGTTGACCCCGATACGAAGTGCCCCACCAACGCCGAGGCCAACATCCAAGCCGTCACTGCCCGCCCACCCAAAGATGCAAGGGGGGGGGGATTAAGTCACCCCCGAAAAGATAACCTAGCCATTTTTTCGGGGCTTGAAAAAAAATAAGACCCGGCCTTATTATATGAGAAACACAGTAGGTATAAGTGTATACATAGTTATGAATACATGACATGGGTACATATAAGAAAAATAAAAGAAACAATAGGACAGGGACGGTAGGCACGTTGGTACACTTATGTACGCCCCCTAAATTGTAAATTGAGCACTACCTGCAGTAGCAATATAGAAGACTGTTATTATTTTGAGAAATCTAGTTATTTATTTTGACTTCTCCTTCGCAATAAGAAAAGTCTAGAATGGAGGTCCCCAAGCCCTGGTCCCTGGACTGGCACCGGACTGCAGCATGTCAGAAACTGGGCTGTACAAACAAGTGAAGCCCCAACCGAAGGATACAGGCAGCACACGGAACTATGCCCACTCGTGTCCACAGAAAAACCTTCTCTCCATAGAACTGGTCCCCGGAGCCCAAAAGTTTGGGGGATGCTCAGTGGTGGTATTCAATTTTGTTACTACCAGTTCTGTGGGTGTGGCTTGCTGGGCGTGATGTAGCTTGGTAGGTGTGGCTTGATGGGCATGGCAGGGGAAGGATAATGTAAAATCTCCATTCCCACCCCACTCCAGAGGAAGGTTACTGCAAAATCCCGATTCCCTCCTCACCCCAGTAGCCTGCTTTCCAGCTCCATTCTCCTGTGCAGGGCAACAAAAGAAGACCCAGACAATCAGCTGGGACTCTGGAGGCAGCGAATAGATGGAGGGGAGGCCAATCAGAAGTGAGTTCTACAAACTACTCAAATTTTCCTGCTACCGGTTCTTCACAACCTGTCAGAATTGCTGAGTACCACCTCTGGGGATGCTGGTCTAGAACATGGGTCGCCAACCTTATGGACCTCAGGGACCACCAAACTAATAATTTTAAATCCCGCAGACCAGAGACCCTGGGAAAATCCCCCAAAAAAGTCTTCAGGAAAATTCCCCACCCCATTTTCCTACCAATCGATCATTCTTTATTTGGGATTGCAGGATACTGTTTCCAGCTCCGTTTTCAGGGGGAGAGAGAGGCTTTTGGCTTCATGGAAGGAAAGCAGCAGAAGTCTTTCTTTCTCTCCCCCAAACTCTGCCAGAATGGTGCAGCCTCTTGGACAGGATGCCTAGCAGGGTCCCAAAGACTCATTTCTGGTGGAGTTTTGCTGCTTTCCTTGTGTGCAGCCAAAAGCCGAAGAAGAAAGAAGCGGAAAGAAGCAGCCCAGTGGCCAGGCCACGCAAGTTTCCCCACTCCGCCCTTTCCTCCCCTCCTCTCACTACCTCATGTTGTTCGAATGCAAGTGACACAAGCCTTGTTCCCGCACAGCCTGAATTAATTGCTTTGGGAGGTGCTTTGGGGGTAAAATTTCTCCGCAGACCACCAAAATTTTCTCACAGACCACCAGTGGTCCCCGGCCCACTGGTTGACGACCACTGGTCTTGAAGACTAGACCTCTGAACAATATCAGAACAAACAACCGACTAATTTGTATCTCATAAAAACTTATGGTTGTAAGTCATGAGAATTGTAAAGTGGGGGTCATCCACATTAAGCAAATGCCGCGGTCCTTAAACGAATCCATTGATTGCTCTGGGGCATTATTCTAGGAAAAATGGAAGGAAATGCCAGTTTGGGCCCCCCCAAAAGCTGTAAATCACAATCTTTTGACCAAGGGATGCTGCAAACAGTCATAAATGTGGGCCGGTTGCTGAGCCCCCGGAATATGCTGATATGACCATGTGGAAGCAGGCCATCAGAACTTTAGAAACGGGTTGTAGGTACCATGCAGGGGCGGGGTCTGTGATAATGTCATATTTTCGCTAAGTTATTGGTCATAAGGACATGCCAGAGCTGCCATCCTTCACTCACAGCTATGCTTTCCTAGATGCCAGTCTGTCATGAACTATGTGGGGGAAGGAGACTGTGGGTAAGACAGGGGAAGGGGAAACTGAAAGCGATCTTCGTGCCGTCCTGAGAGATCCCAAGGCTGCGCTCCTGGGATTGGCATGGAATAGCCATCCATCTATCCAACCATCGCAGGGAGGGTTACCAAAACATCTTCTAAACTTAATGGACTGCTAAATTGGCAAAATGGACTGCTAAATTGGTCACACCCACCCAGTCACATGACCCCTCCTAGCCATGCCCACACAGCTAGTCCAGCCCCCCAACAGTCCGTGAATTGGCCCCGTTTAAAAAGTTTGTTCTAAAGTGACTGGACAATGACAATGAGGTAGTAACAGGGGAGGGTGGGACACAAAAGTGAAACTAGGGAATCTTCGTGAGCAAACTCTTAGTCCATGCTTTGCACAGCTGTAACCACTTGACTTTTAATAAAAGCAACCTTTTTACTACAAATGGAGTCGAAAATCTCTTTCCTGAAAGACCAAACTGGGCCAGATCTGACAGTAGAGAACTATATATAGGTACTTGAAATTGCTCCCATTTTCATGTTTACTCCTTCATCACAATGAAACTTGGGGTGGTGGGGAGGAATTGGCTTGGGAAAAATGAAGCTGATTCCCAGAACTTGTAGTCTTAGCTTGGCAACACTTCCAAGCATTGTCCGTAACAATTTTCAGTTAATGCCATTTCCACAAATGCAGCTTTCGGGGAAGCTAATGCTTGAAGGCACCCGTAGCTTTCAAATGCCAGTTTTCAGAGAGATGCTGTTTGAAATTACTCTTTAGATCCATGATGTCATCTTATCCAAATTAGCATGATTCAACATAATTTTTTTCCCCCATCATCCATTCGATATAAATTAAACTTTGGTCAGCAAAATCAGGATTCCTTTTGCCTCTTGCTCTTTGGAAACAGGAAGGATAAGCAATTCAGTGCCGAAACAAGAAAATGGAGGAATTGTACCCAGGTACAGCAATGGAGAAAGTTTATTACTACACTGGAGAGCTCACATTTATGAAAATTTGCCCACATCAGAAGCAGAGTCTGGCCTAGAAATGGGCAATGTTTCCTAATTTGATGATAGATGTTTGGAATGAGCTCTTTTGAATCAAGTCATTGATGTGAATAAGATGTTTGAATCTTGAGGAAGTAAAATGGATTACAACACTCTAGCAGGTAATATACACAGAATGAATTGTTCCCAGCAGGAATAGGAGCAACTACAGTACCTGGAACTTTAAAAAAGCAATCCTAGAATAGACTAGAGCAGGGATGTCCAACCTTGGCAACTTCAAGACTTATGGCTGGCTGGGGAATTCTGGGAGTTGAAGTCCACAGGTTTTGAAGTTGCCAAGATTGACACCCCTGCATTAGAGCATGTCGGTTGCAAGAGCTTTTTCCTTGTTTATTTCTCATTGCCAAGATATTATTTGCCCAGGTAAAAGGTAAAAGACTCCTTCAATTTGATTTCAGCTCCTGGTAACTTTGGGGATTCATCCATGTCATTTTCATGGCCACTGTGTAGAACAGTTTTGCCACTGCCTTGTTTCAGAGTGCTTCATTTTGAAAGGATGCTTCCCATGAAAGAGTCTATGATCTGGGAATTCCTGGAGGCCTTTCATGCTGCATATTTATCTCATCTGCTGAGATTTTTGAGATCAGTTAAGATCAGTTGTATATTACTACCCAGCTGGGCCTTTATACTGTATAGAGACAAGAGGATCCAAAAATTAGATGTTGAGCTTCATATGGTATAGTCCTTTTTTAACCATATTACTATTGTTTCTTTTTTTTTTAAAGGCTGTTTAAAGAAAACAAAAGATTCTCCTAGACCAGGTCTGAGCTGGGGTTCATAATCATTTATGTTTCCAGAATAGGTTTTCCTGATAAGTTTATCTTACAGTCATGAGGAAACCTACTAATACCTGAAAGCGCTGTCAAATGGCTCCAGAGTAGATCTTGCCAGACAAGGAGCTCACTAAAACATAGACATCTAAGAGCCCAGGATACACAAAGAGCTGGCAGGAAATGCCTTTCAGATGCGAAAAACGGAACTGCCTGGATGTTGAGGCAACACGGTGGAGTTCTGGGTGGGATTTTAAATCCAGAAGTCTGTAAGGTAGGAGAGAGCTGGGGATGATGGGCTTACAGCAAAGGTGTTCAATATATAGTCCTTCATATGTTCCTAGAATATCAAGGAGACTTGTCAATAATGAGGAAAAAGCAGACTAACTATTAAATATCTAGGAAGCTGCAGACCAACACTTTCTGAGTCAGCCAGTCTCTAGTCTAAGGCATTTTAACCTAGGGTCAACAAAATCCATCAGCAATGCAAAGTCTTCAATTTGCATGCTGTGTCTTCTGCTTACTTCCCCATTTCAAGTGTTTGCCTCGGAGAAGCTTCACTCAAGTTCCTGATTCCTGGATGCTGTGGACGTGGGTAGATGAAAAGAGAGGCCACGGTCTCATTGGCTATTCTGCTGTGCTCAGGCGGCTTCATTGAAGCTAGAATCAGGTACACACGTTGTCCGTGACTTACAACCAGAGGTGGATCGCCAAAAAGATGAACACACGCACGCCCCCATCCATGCTTAAATGTGGCTCTGAAAACAAGGGAACTTCCTGTGTGCGGCAGCCAGGGTGAGTTGATTGGGCGAGGCACAGAAAGCAGATTGACTGCGAGGGCGGGGCGTATGAGCAAAAGGGTAAGGATGAGATAGCGCCTGGGTGGCAGAGGTGGTATTCAGCAAGTTCTGTCCAGTTCTGGAGAACCGGTAGCGGAAATTTGAGTAGTTCGGAGAACCAGCAAAAATACCACCTCTGACTGGCCCCTCCCCCATCTATTCTCTGCCTCCCATTGAGTCCCAGCTGATCGCTTGGGTCTTCTTTTGTTGCCCTGCACAGGAGAACGGAGCTGGAAAGCAGGTTAGTGGGGTGGAGAGGGAATGGGAGTAACCTTCTCCCTGGAGTGGGGTGGGAATGGAAATTTTACAGTATCCTTGCCCTGCCACACCCACCAAGCCACACCCACAGAACTGGTAGTAAAAAAAATTGAATCCCACCACTGCTGGTGGTTGGGCAGGCCCAACCAGTGGTCATAATTACCAGTACGAGCGAGCTGGTCTGAATGAGCAACAGCCCACCATTGCTTACCACTATTCAGAGTTACACTTTGGCACCGACAACAAAGGGACTTATGACCAGTCCATGCACTTATGACTGTGGCAGCATCCCTGAAGTCCCATGTGATCCAGGTTTGTGTCCTTGCTGAACGGCATGTATTTACAACAGTTGCAAAGCTCTGTGGTCATGTGATTGACATTTGCCACTTTCACAGGGGGGGTTTCAAGTAAGTTAAGTCAATGGGGGGATTGCTAGATTTGTTTAATAACCACATGATTTGCTTAACAACATGCTAAAAAGTTTGTAAAATTGGTGTGACTCACACAATGACTGCATTGCTTGGTGACAAAAGTTCCCCTCCCTAGTGGTGGTATTCTACAGGTTCAGCCCGGTTCTGGAGAGCTGGTAGCAGTGACGAGCAGCGGAGACTGAACCGGTTCTCTCAGCCGCTCTGCTGTTGGACCCACCCACCTGCCCAGGCTCCCATACTCACCTTTATTCATTGAAGTTGAAGCACAACTGCTTTGCATGGCACAGAAGAGTGTTGCGCGGCAGCTGCTGAAGCGACTGGGATCGTGCAGGCTTGCACGAGGTGAGTGAGAATGCCTCTGCGCCTGTGCAAAGTGTGCATTTGGTGTGTGCATGCACGCAAAGTGTGTGCACGCATGCAAAGCGTGTCCACCAAGCCATGCCCACCAAAATATTTGACTCCCACCACTACCCCTCCCAACTGAGGTCATAAGTCGAGGACTACCTGTAATTGCTAAAGTCGAGAAAATGGCCTATCCGGATCCAGTTTTCACCAGAATAATCTTCCCTCCTCTTAATGCAATCTCATTGTTTTGCTGTCTCTTTGTAATGCTTAGATTGGAAGTCTTTTCCAATAAAACACATAACGGTGTATATTGATGTATGCAGTTAATTGCAGGCCTATTCCCTGGTTTGCTTGTCCATGTTTTGCTTTTGGTTGTAAAGAAAAAAAAAATCTCACAATGCAAAACCTAAATTAGTTGAAGGAGATCCAGGCAGTGAATAATGTGTCTGTTGACTTTACTATTCCTGTTCTGGTTTGCTTTCAGGAGGCAAGCATTATTAAAATCATTTTCCACCCTTCCTGTCAGTTGCATCAGGTGCATTTCTCCCCATCCACCCCCCTTTAACTTACTGTCATGTATCCTACTTTAAACTCAGACCTTCTTCTTCCTTAGCTACTGTATATATCCTGAAAATATTTGGATTTTCCAAGGAACTTCCCCTGCCTTGTTACCTACTTGGCCAAGAGAATACCAAGATGGGTTGAGTTGTTGTTGTTGTTTTTTAAATGCTGATGGAGGGAGACTGAGATGCACTATCGCTCCTCGTTGGAAAGAAAAGCAGATACTCACATCAAACACCTGTCTCCAACCAATTATACATGGAGTTAATTAGGCTCATGATGGGCAGGCTTCCTCCATGAAAAAGTTAAACACACAACAGTGCAAATCGTAGTGATGGAGGGACCATTTGGTAGGTAGATTTTATGATACGTTCATCCAGCTTCACTTTATGAGCCCCTGAATGGGGAAATCTGCAAGTTTGGAAACATGCAAAAGAACCTGTTTGGTAATGCTGCAGCTGTTCTTCTTTCTCTGAATGCTTGATAAGAGGATTGTCTGACATGCATAGAGGTGTTCCTGCTGGATCATTTCATGCAAATGCTGAATATTATCTGTCTAGGTTTCCCTGTGTGCAGATGTTTACCAAATTTATCTAGGCACTTCAGCCTTCCTATTTATCTGTGATGACATTCACAGGTAACCCGTGAATTCTTCAGAGGCTGGGAAGATGACAAACCAAGAAAATCTAGGCCACAATGGAGGGAATCTAAATTTAGCACACAAGTACAAATTACCGATATGAATATTTCTGTCATTTAGGGGTAAATTTCAAGGCCCGTCAACTTTTAAGTTTCAGAACAAAAAAAAAATATTTACATGGTTTGCTGTTAGAGGATAATGTTTATCTTAAGCTTCATTTATTGGGAGTACACTTAAAATCTCTGAAAAGTGACCTCATTCTCCAAATCAAAGACTGTATGTCAGACATAGCCTCCAAAGTGGGTGCTGCGGTTTCATGTGCTTTTTCAACAAAACACACAGTTGTGTATATTGATGTTGGCTGTCTTCTCATCTCTTGCCAGTCGGAGTCTGTGAAGTGAAAGGTGTCACTTCTCCTTTGAGGCTACAGGTCAGTGAAATCACCCAATGGAATAAGGAAGAGGGTGTGGACTTTCAGAAGGAGTGCTCTGGAAGCTAGAAATATTAATCAAATGTTTGGATGTCTTTCTGGAGCCCAAAGTAGATTTGCAGACCCTGCTGTCAATCACCATCAGACAAAGCCTTAGAAGCCTTCACTCAATATATCTGGATATATTTTGAATATATCACTTTAAGCAAACCATCATTTTTCATTTGCAGAACCTCCTTCCTAGATTGGAATTCAGGATCATCACAATAATCCTACATTGAGAGGATATCATCATCATCATCATCATGTGTTGGAGGTCTTCTAGTCCAACCCCCCCTGCTGAGACATGAAAACTATACCATTTCAGGCAAATGGTGGTCCAATCTCTTCTTAAACCTCCAGTGTTGGAGAATTCATAACTTCTGGAGGCAAGTTGTTCCACTGATTAATTATTCTGACTGTCAATTGCTCCAACTCTCTAATAGTGGAAGTTTGATCTAGACTCCAATTCTGTGTTCCTGACAAAAACAAATCCTATGTAACCTGGTGTAACTTAACTTCCAAGATCTATAAGCTTACATTGTAAACTGTACATTGTATTTAGGATCATGATAATGATCTTACATTGAGAGGATATAATCATGATCATCATCATCATCATCATCAGTGTTGGAAGGAACCTTGGAGGTCTTCTAGTCCAACCCCGGTTCAAGCTTGACACCCTACACCATTTCAGACAAATGGTTGTCCAGTATCTTCTTAAAACCCTCCAGTGTTGGAGCATCCACAACTTCTGAAGGTAAGTCATTTCCTTGGCTGATTGTTTTGTCTGCAAATTTCTGGTGACTAGTTTGATTATTAGTTTCATCCACCACACTAAGCCTGGGATCCTCCAAATGTGTTATGCTGCATCTCTTCAAATCCCTACCTCAGGCCTGTCAAACTGGCAGCCCATAGCCTGGATGCATCACCCGCAGGCCACACCCACCCCAGCTCCGCAAAGGCAAAAAACTAACCCCCAAAACTTTAACCTTAGACTGTCTACTATTGACCTCACCCCTTTCCTAAGAGGTCTGCATAAGTGCACCAACGTGCCTAGCGTCCTGTCCTATTGTTTCTTTTATATATATTTTTTCTTATATGTATCCATGTATTCATAACTATGTTTATACTTATACCTATTATCTTATAATTGCTTAACAAATTAAAGATGAAAAAGACATCGTGATACGTCACCTGATGAAATCAAGTTTGACACCCATGCAGCACCTAGTCAATCTAATAATATGAAAAAAAACAAAAAACAAACCCAGAAGTCAATGAGTTTTTGTACTCCCATAATTCTGAAAGGCATTGGGTGCAACAAGCTGTGTGAGATGTGCTTGGATCTGGCTGAGCACGATGGGAATCTCCCATCATGACAGCAGTTCCTAAACAATGGTCCATGCAGGGGTGGGCAGCTGGGGGTTCGCAGGGGCTCGGGAGAGCCCCCAGCTAAGATTCTGCGCAGTTCAGAGAACCCCCAAATCCCACTTCTTGGCTGGCCCTGCCCCCACTCCCAGGAGTCCCCACGTGGCCCATTTTGGATGCAGGTAAGTGCAGGGTGCGTGCAAAGTTTCAGGGAGGGCAAAAATGGGTCTCCTGGAAGTTCAGGAAGGCTGGAAATGGGCCCGTTTCCAGCTTCCAAAGAGCCTCAGGTGCCCAGGGAGGCCGTTTTTGCCCTCCCGGAGGCTCAAGGAAAGCCTCCAGAGCCCAGGGAGGGCAAAAACATCCGCCCGTGGAGGCCAACTAGGCCATGTCCCCCATGGCCACGCCCACACAGCAACCGAGTAGAGAAACCCTTGCTGAAACCCTTTTTGAAGCCCATCCCTGGGTCAATGAGATGTGTAAATGCAGGCAGCGAGCTGTGTGACCCATTGAAGGCCCATTATAAATATAATACTTGACTCATATTACCTGTTCTCCTGAGCAGATAAAGGTCTGAAAGGGCCTCTGGGTTTTGCAGAGATATTTTCTGAGAACAATGTTCCTTTTAATGGTGGGGTGATCTGGCACCGATAGTTTGATAGCTGCATGAACACTGGTAATTGGGTAGAGGCAGGAGATCCTTCACTCTGTTTTCCTTGTCCTTAATTGCAGCAGTCAATGGGCTGGTGAAATTGAGTAGGCTCATGGTTAATTGCTTGACTGAATTGTTCCCCAGCTGATAGGCTTTGTTTGCTGCTTTCCAACCAAAGTCTTCCTTGAGAGCGAAAACAACTTCAGAGCTCACACCACTTCTGGGGAAAAAAAACAAACACCTAAACAACTATCGCTCTGCTTTTGTAATCCAATTTCACTGCTGTGAATAAAGAACTTCAAAGTTGTAATTGAGAAAGCTTCCCATTCTTTGTTTATTTCCTAAGCTGCTGGGGAAACTGCAGCCCATTCTAACTTCTTTCTTTCTTTCTTTCTTTCTTTCTTTCTTTCTTTCTTTCTTTCTTTCTTTCTTTCTTTCTTTCTTTCTTTCTTTCTTTCTTTCTTTCTTTCTTTCTTTCCTTCCTTCCTTCCTTCCTTCCTTCCTTCCTTCCTTTCTTTCTTTCTTTTCTTTCTTTCTTTCTTTCCCAGCACCGGATGTTTGTTGCTGTGATTGTGTTCTGTTCTCTTTTCTCAGTGATAATCTGGTTGTTTTGCTATTTTCAGCTAGCCATTGATTTATAATTGATTAATAATTATATCTTCCCTTGCTGAGTAATGTAAAGGAGAAAAGGTGTTTCCTTCAGCAAGGGAAACAAGAAAGAATGGGAAAAAAGGGGACAAAGAGTTGCAGTTATATAGATTAATGTTTTGTCTCATTGGGGGGGAAGGAGGCTGGCTGTAGGAGTTAATGAAAAGGAAGAGGCTGCTTTTGCCACAGTAGGGTTTTCTGTAGTCTATTAGGAGGGAGTAGTACAGAAAGAAAAGAAGCCTTATTGTGTGCGGTTAAATCTTCCTTACCCTCTGTATCTTAAGCCAGACCCTAAGAGTTGTTTTGCCAAGGAGCAACAATAGAGGGAGTGCTGGAAAATAGGAAATAGGAGAAATAGAAATGATATATCCCTATTTCTTCGTCTACTACTACTTCCTAGCATATTCCCGTAGTTGTAGGGTCCAGTTTTCAGATTTTTAAATGCCACTTTGCATGGTCAGCTGTGTCTCCAGGACACAAGCATGTGGCTTGCATATCTTTGTTGATGGTGCCTTACCACCTCTGTTTTGGACACCCGTGAGGTCACCGGCCATTGATTTCCAGTTGGTAGGCAGTCTTGGCCATGGTGGAACGTACTGCTCTCTGGACATGTCCATACCAGTGGAGTTGGCCTTCTCTCATCTTCTCTATAATTGGTGCCACACCAAAATGTTGTTGAATATTTTCATTTGTGATGTGGTCAAGAAGGGAGATGCCCAATAGCCAATGGAGCATTTGCATTTCCATGGCATGGAGATAGTTATGGTCCCTTTTGTTGCTGCCCAGCATTCAGTGCCATGCAGTGCAATGGGGCGGATAGTTGTCTTGTAAATCTTAGATTTAAGATGAGTTGGCATTCTTCTGTCACATAACACACTGGTGAGTTCTCACCAATGCATCCAGGCTGCATTCACCCTTGCTGACACCTCACCATTGATGTCACCATTGCTTTGAAGATGGGATACCATATACCAAAAGATGTCCACCTTCTTTAGGTTTTCTCTGTAAAAACTATATATCCCTACATTTTCATTAAATAGTTGGATTCCAAATTGCTTTCTTCCTACAGCTGAGAAAAAGCGATTGGCCCAAAGTCACCCAACTGGATTTGTACCTATGTAGGATTAGTACTCAATCTCCTGTTTTTTACCTTGTTTAATCACCTTATCACATATTCAGTATGTATGCGTGAGCCTCCAGCTGCATAAAGTTTGCAGGTATTCCCTTGACTTAGGACCACAATCGAACCCAACGTTTATGTTATTAAGTAAGACATGTGTTAAGTGAGTTTTGCCCCATTTTACGACCTTTCTAGCCACAGTTGTTAAGTGAACCATTGCAGCGGTTAAGTTAGTAACATGGTTGTCAGGCGAATCTGGCTTCCCCATTGGCTTTGCTTGTCAGAAAGTCACAAAAGCTGTTCACGTGACCTTAGGACGGTGCAAACATCGTAAATATAAACCAGTTGCCAAGTGGCCAAATTTTGATCACGTGACCACTAGAATACTGCAACTGGCTTAAGTTTGAAAAACGATCATAAGTCACTTTTTTCAGTGATGTTATAACTGACGGTCACCAAAACAAACTGTTGTAAATCGAGGACTACCTGAATTTATTCCTGATAGGTCATTAGTTCATATTAAAATTTAAGCTGTTCCCATACTATTGGCAAGTGAAGTGAACTCCACATACCCACAAATAACATTCTTTAGTTTACTCCGTGTGAGAAGTGAGATTGTTTTTGCCTGTTGGAGTCTGCCGGAGAAGCCCTTCCCACTATTGATTCCAGCTTGTCTAGGAATCAAACTGTATCATTAGTAAACAGAAGGGGAGAGTTAGAGCATTGTGTAGCTACTAATAACCTCAAGGAAGAAAATGGTATTTTCAGCAACATATAATCTGGGCCAATTTTGGCACCGCTCTGTAAAGTTCAGCTCAACCATTGGGAAAGTCCATAAGCAGACCAACTAGTTGATGGTAGGAAATAGAGATGATTCATAAATCTTTCATGCTAGAAAAAAAATGAAAGCAGCTACAGCAGACAAACTTCATCTAGTTATCACAAAATACTTATACCTCTGCTTACAATAATGTTAACAATTGATTATTTCATCTCCATTCCAAATCTCTGGACCAGAAAAGAAAATAGCTTCCTCCTCCTCCTCTTGCCCCAAGCCCAACAACAGTCCAGATATTATCTGTGAGAGAAAGAGGGTGAAAACAGCCCCTCCTCAATAGTTCCCAGAGTATATTTTAGATGCAGATAGTAGAGACCTCAGTCTGAGAAATTTTTATTTATAGGTGTGAAACAATAACTCAGCTTGGAAGAATCACCATGCATCATGTTGCTAATAAAGGTTTGCTTGTTGACTTTGTGGCAAACCAAGTGCTGTATATCAAGGTAGGAAAACTGCTATTTATTCAGTTTTCAGAAAGAAAGAGTCCCAGCCAGTGGTGGGATTCAAATTTTTTTACTACTGGTTCTGTGAGCACGGCTTGGTGGGCATGGCATGACTTGGTGGGCATGATAGGAGAAGGATACTGTAAAATTTCCATTCCCTCGCCACCCCACTAACCTGCTTTCCAGCTCCATTCTCCTGTGCAGAGGCAACAAAAGAAGACCCAGCCAATCAGCTGGGACTCAGGAGGCAGAGAATAGATGGGGGTGGGGCCAGTCAGAGGTGGTATTCCGAACTACTCAAAATTTCCACTACCGGATCTCCAGAACTGGTCAGAACCTGCAGCATACCACCTCTGGTCCCAGCATTGGTGAACATGCGGATTTCCAAGCAGCTAAATATCTCATCTTAATCGACAACTGTAAGTATTTTGTACTAGAGAAACCCTTAAGAAAAAGTCTTCCTTTCATTTGCCTACACCTGTGACAGGCCACCCTTGGGATGGGTCAATGTCCTGCAAAGTAACAAACAAACTTCTCTGGTTTGAACAACCTGAGGCTCCAGAAAGGGAAAGCTATCAAAGTACATTGAGATGGGATCTTGGAAGTCCCCTCCAAAAAGTTATTATCAAATTGTAATTTCTCACACAACCCAAGAAGAAACCATCAGATGCTTAGGAAATGTATCAAATACTCTTAAGCCATTAATAGTAACGTTGGGCAGTGTTGGACTTAATGGTTTAGTGGCTGTGGTCTAGACAACAGATTGGCTGGTTGACAGCATGCCATGTATTGACTTTATAAGTCCCACGAAGGGTAACTGGTTTAAGTCATAGCATTACAATAACATTAACATCAACATTAACAACCTGGCTGTTCCATGATGGCTCTTTCTTGACATTACTTATTCCTTGACACTCACACATACACAACCAGTTGAAAGTGTAACACCACCTTGTCTCAGTTTCAAAATAAACTTTGTTTTGCTAAAATTTGCAGCAGTGTTAAAACTTAATTGCGGACGCTCAACTCATATTGGATTGCTTAAACACATTATGACAAAATATATGCAAGGAGCAGGGAGGGGTGTGTGATCCCCACTATTTATTGATGTTGCTGATCAAAAGACAACATATGTAATGAATCAAAGAGAAAAGTGATTACATTGTATATAAATTGGTGCTTAAGGTTCTCGCTTTTTTCTGCCTTTTCACTCAGCTTCTTTCTTTATGTCTCCAGTTAATAGTACACTTCCAATTAACTTGCATTTTTGCAGCTCATAAAGCTCAAGATGAACTCATTCCAAAATACAATTTTAATCTGTTTAAGATGTTTCTAAAGGTACTGCACTCTCTGCCATGGGACAAATTAGCAAAGGATGAGTGATCTTGGAACAAGGCAAGCTGCATCTCTCTTGAAAGTCTCTTTGATCTTATAGTCACGTGCCCAAAATTACAAACTGAAATAGCCGCTGAAAATTTTCTGTCATTTTTCCCAAAGGGGTTTTTTCTTTCTTTCTGTTTTTTTGCAGAATGTCTTCCTCTGTGGATGCTTTGCAAATTGTTTAGAGGAATTGCTTGTGCTGCTGCTACTGCTGCTGCTGCTGTTGATGTTATTGTTGTTATTGTTGTTGTTAATGTGAATGTTAATTGTTAATGTGAATGTTAATTGTTAATGCGAATGTTAATGTTATTAAAGTTAATGTTAATGTTATTGTAATGACTGAGAAATGTTTGTCAAAATTAACCAACTGTTTCCTTTTATCAAAGAGAATGGAAGTTACATAATGCTTTTGTCTCTAGGGTAGGGAAGAAAACAGAGAAGCATCTTTGATTGTTTTCTTCCCATCTCTAATGAATATACTTAATTTCTGGGAGGCGTGCAAATAAATCCATCAAATTGACCAGATGGCTCAGGAGACCAAGAAGTGATATTGGATTCCTGTTTCAAATGTCCTGTTTCAAAAGCCAGGAGTTATCGTTAACTGGCTCACAGCTGAAGACTATCCACTTAAAGAATTATTTTCAAATTTTCTACTGAAGGCTTCTATTTTTCATCAGATGTGTTACCTGAAGAAGACTGTATAGATTTCTTAAAGTCTTTAACAGCCCTTTACCAGGCAGAAGGAGGCAATCACTTCATGCAATAGATATAAAGGTAGGGTGGATGAAGATGGAAGTGAGACCTATTTGTCTCACAGCAGGAAGAAGAAGAGAGCCATGGACCTCACAATAGTAACTTATACCCTCATACCTACTGCAATGCACTTTTACATGGAGCTGCTTTAAGGATGCCTCAGAAGTTACGGCCAGTCCAGAATTGGTGGGAGAGTATTATATCTAGTCTTGGTGGTACAATGTTTTAACTGCAATATTGCAGGCTAACTCTGCCCACAGCCTGGAGTTTGATCCTGACTGGCTGAAGGTTGACTCAGCCTTCCATCCATCTGAGGTCGGTAAAATGAGGAACCAGATTGTTGTATCAACTAATGTGTCAGAGTGCATACAGCTTTACTACGTGAGACAACCCAGGAGCAATAACAGCAAACGGGTTTGTGATAAATAGTGGCTTTATCTACAAAAGAATAGATATTATACATACACGTACTATAGGCAGAAGTCAAATAAACAGCAAATTACAGCAGGGAAGAATGCACAGCAAGAGAGAGACACCCTTACAGGGGCCTCTTCTTATTATACAGGCTCTTAAAGGGATAACAGCTAAAAACCTTGCTGACTCATTCCCATAATTACATCAGTGCATTGCTGCATCATTGCAGCAGCTGGTCAGCTGTTAAATCACTACCCTGACATAATGCTTACATTATAAACCACCCAGAGCACATTGTAAGGCCTAAATGCTCTTGCCAAATACTTTCATTATCTATGACACAATTGCTACCTGTGAAATTTACAGTGTTGGTTTTCAATGATAAAGACCTTACAAGGCCACTTTCCCTAGTCAGACCAGGCCCACCTACTTTATCACCTTAGTTTACAGACAGTCTCCGGGTTAAGAACATCCAGCTTAAGGACAGCTCCTAGATGTGAACGGGCTGTCGGTTATTAAAAATGATGGATGGTGTTCTCCTTCTTCAAGCCAACAAACTGCTGAAGCCATGCAATACTTCCAGGAACCGCTGAAGCCGCACATTTTTAATATACAGCCTGCTTTGGGTGGTTTTCAGCAGTTCATGAAAGCCTTGTGTGGCTTCAGCAGTTCGTCGGCCCAAGGAAGTACACCCATTTTAACTAAAAGTTGGCCCCTTTGTAAGTACAAGTTTTGACTTACATGCAAATTTGGGTTAAAGGCAGAGTTAGGAGTGGAGGGCATTCTTAATCCAGGGACTGCTACTCCTAATTCTCAGTAAAAGGAGGTGAGGCTCAGGCCTGTTGCTTTTTGACAGCCATGGAATTTTTCTGGAAAGCTGTCCCAGGGACATTCAAATTGGCATCTTCCCTCCCTGATCACATGCTGAAGGCTTTTACAGAGCATTCTAATGAGACCCAGGGCATCCTTTATTTTATTCCTTGGATGCTTTGTTTGTTTGCTTAGATTTGCAGGGCTGCTCACACTTTCTTTTTACCTTTTTAGGCTTACTTTTATGCTCACTGATGTTTTAAAATTATGTTCTTTTTCATTTCATGGAATCCACCAAGTATTGAACTGATTATGGTAGCATCAGTGGTGGTATGACCGAACCCGATAGTAAAAAAAAAAAAAAAAAGCCTTCCATGATCAGCTGAGAGGAGAAGGAAGAGAAAAGCGCAGGATTGGCCCTCCCACCTGCCCCTGCACTTTTCTCTTCTTTATCCTCACAGCTGATTGGTGCTGCAGGCCTCAGCTGGTGTGGGGAAAGCTGCTGGCACTCATTAGGTGCATGTGCATCAGATACGCTTGTGTTCTGACCCATGCCGTTTTCCGACAAATCAAACACAAATTCAAAAGGAACAAAAACCTTGTAATGTTTTTACAAAAGAATTAGCTGTGGTAAGCACAAGCCTTGCCAAACTGTGCGAGGCTTGCCAAAAGACAAGAAATAATTTGCAGTACAAACTCAAGATTCTGTAATGTCCACGAGGCTGCAGTTTAAAAACATCTTTGCCTTCTGCAAAGAAGGTTTGTTTCACAGCTGGCTTTTATCTTCTTAAGGGAGGGGATATAACCTTGCAGCCTTACTCCAGAGTCACCCATGCTATTGTAACTGCTCTTTCCTACGAGCAATCCTGCGTGCATGCGCACTTGGCACAGGCTCCTCGGGAACCTCCTCATTAGTGCTGCCAGCCCCCACATCTCTGAAGGCAGCAGTCTATTCCCTAATGGTCCTGGCCTCTCATCTGAGTCCTTGCTCTCCTCAGCTGTCCACTCCTGCTGCCGGCTAACCACAACAGCTTGCACGTGTGTGTGATTATCAAACCCGTAGTGGAACAGGTAGGATTCTACTACTGGGTTGTATATAATCAACATGTAATCAAACAAGCATGCCACATGTCTTGCTTTATGTCTTTGATATTATCCTGATGTCTTTAGGTATAAGAAGAGGAACCTCTGTTCCATCTCACCATTGCAGAAAGATTCCACAGCCACTTTGATCAGCTTTTGCACATGAAATGGGTGGGTGGGGGCATTTTCTTTGCTTCAGGAAAAATAAAAAAAAATTGTCTTGAACCATCCTTAGTCCTTTCTTAATGCATTTATATAAATGTTTCTCAACCTTTGCAAGTTTAAGATTTGTGGGCTTCAAGTCCCAGAGTTCGCACAGAAGTGAATTAAGAGCAATTTTTTACCCTGGGTGTACAAGTTGCACAACTTTTCTTATCCAAACATCAAGCTGTATTCATTCACAACAGACGGCTACGCAAATGACTTTTCTCAGGTTTTTTTGACACTAGAAAGCCACATCCTGCAAAGCCTAAGAAGATGCTTACTTACGAAGACACTTCTTCAATTAATCTTCCAAGTGCCAATGGATCAGAGGGAACAAAAATGGTCTAAAATAAGCTTGTTAATATGCATCACTTCCTGTTGGTTCCTTCCCTTCTCAACAAACTAAAAAAAAAAAAGGTTTTGTTGCATTCAGCAAACAGCTTGCTCTGATCAGCCTAATTAACAATGTGAAAGAAACTGCAGGGGCCCAAAGGATTCAACAGAAATGCAGGTATTGATTAAACTTCCACCAGCATTTTCTCGACTGTTAAAATGACTAAAAATGTACTTCACTTCAGCCATCAGCATCAGAAGAGGGGGAGAGGGGGAGAGCTGGGAGGGAGGGAGAGAGAGGGAGGGAGGGAAAGGGAGAGGGAGATATTTCCTGGCCATATTGGACAGGATCACTGTGGTTTTCTTCATGCTGGTATCTATTGCAGCATGAATACAGTAGGTATGCAGCAACCTGTGACATGGTGACACCTTAATCCTGCTTAATTTTGTTGCCAACTATCCATTCTCCTTTTGCATGCATAAATTCCATTTCTTTTGCCAATCCAAATGATTTTTATTAAAAATGAAATCTAGGTAAGGTGGCTGCTGTGCCCAATGTTTTCTCATGGGATATTAACCAGTCTTCAGGAAATATTTTTTTTTAAAAAAGATTGGCCCATACGTTGACACTCTTTTGCAAGGCCTTGAAGACCTGGTTTTGCCAATGGGCCTGGGATGGAGCCCATCGATTGCCTTATGGATTGACTATTATTTGGGAGGGGGGTGTTACTGTTTTTTACTGTTTGTGTATTGGGTCAAATCTTTACAAGCAAGCCAGTTAGTCAGATCTCAGCATTGGAGCATGAATGGAATATATCCAGGCAATTGTTTCATATTTATCCAAATGGAACTCCTCTTTTGGAATGCTTGCTTTAAAAATCTCAGCAACCTTCATGTCTGAGCAGCAATCCTCCTCATAAGATTTAGAAAACCCAACTTTCCTCCTCATATCTTTGTTAGCAGAAAGCCAAATGGAGAAATTACCTGGAGAAATTATTAGCTCTGTATTTTAACTAGTATGCATGCTGCAGATATCAACTTTTATGGCCCTGGGAAGTCATAATTTTGACCTGCCCTTGTCTTTCATAACTTGAAATCCAGAGCTAATCTGTATGGTAACCCTTTGAGCTGCCTAAATGTATAATCCACATTTTTTTAAAAAGAGCTTGGATGTGTTGTGACATATTTTATATGTCTTAGCTTTAAGTCACTGGTTCTTCTTCCCCATTTTATATGTAAGCTCTGTCTTAATCTAGGATCCAGAAAATTTCCCTCACTAAGTAACTAAATAACCATCTCCTTATGGTTTGAGGAATATGGAGGTCAGATATATCGGATGTATTTAGTCACTATTACTTGACTTCAAGAAGAACGTAGTATTATAGCAGAAGTGTTGCACTTAATTTACTTTTTCAGAAGAAACATAACATTAATGCAAGTAATACACGACGTGAAGATGAGGCCTGCAAAATCTTTTATTCAGCACGGTGGTGTTTTGCACGAACTGCTTCCTATATTTCAAATATAATGTTAAAGTAATTAATGTCAGCACAGGACTGAAAGAATTGGGGGCATAAAGGTAGATGGACATGAAACCTTGATATAGTTGTAAGGGGAGGAAAGAAGTTTCCCAGTCTGTAGAGGATTACTTTATTTTATTTTAAAAATGAGTTAGGGTTTTTATTTATTTATCTATTTGTTCGACTGGGACCCTGACAATCCAAAAGAAGTTTCCATAGCAATTGTCCCTATAATTTTACCCTTGGAGCCTGTTTCCACAGACTTCCATTCTGTAAATTAAGATGGGAGATAATGACATGACCAAAGACACTGAGATATTTTTTGTAGTTGAGAATGGATTCAACCTGCATATCCAAGACTCTAGTCCAGCATTTTCATCTCTACTCATTTGCCAATATAATTTTTTTCCTCCTCTCCTCCCCTCTCCTACCTCCTCTCCACTTCTACTCCTGCCTTCCCTCCCCACTGCTGATCACAGTACATTCCAAAATCCCCAGACATCTCTAACATTCTTTCTCTCTTTAACACCATTTCTGAGTGCTGGTTTGTTTGTTTTTTACATTTGTTACCATTTTACAGTAAAGGAAAACCACCTGACCACTCAAACAGTGGCCTCAAGATATTTTACAGCACTCTTACTGTTCCAATCAATTTGATACATCCATTGCTACATCAAATATTAATGTATTGGAAGAGTATCTTTTTTCTTTTTCTTTTCTTTTTTTTTAAAAAAAACCATTTTAACATTTTGAAGGATTTCCATTAATACCCTTGCTCTTTTTGTCTCTTTCCAGAAATAAGTAGATGTATCTATATTTTTGACGTTTCCCACTGAAATGTGATGGATTCCCTTGTTTAGTCGAGCTCCTACAGTGAAACTTTGCCACCTGATTAATTTTACAGGTTTATCCAAGAGCCTGGAAATAATGAGCCACTGTATGGCCACTAATTTTTTTTTCTGGTTTGATTGCAAGAGTTTTGGAAGCAAATAAAATGTAAATGGTGTAAAAGCACATGAAACAGCAGACTTGCTGAAGTTCTATGCCGCCTTCGGTCCAATCTAAATATAGTATATAAAATCATACATTGCAATGTCCTACCTGTTAATGAATATTTCAGCTTCAACCATAACAATACAAGAGCAAACAATAGATACAAACTCAAGGTTAATTGTACCAAACTTGATTGCAGGAAATATGACTTCAGCAAAAGGGTGGTCAATGTCTGGAATACTCTACCTGACTCTGTGGTTTCTTCCCCAAACCCCCAAAACTTTAACATTAGACTTTCTACTATTGATCTCACCCCTTTCCTAAGAGGTCTGTAGGGGGCGTACATAAGCACACCAATGTGCCTACCGTCCCTGTCCTACTGTTTCTTTTATTTTTCTTATATGTATCCATTTATTCATAACTATGTTTTTACTTATACTTATTATCTTGTAAGCAATTGACAAACCAAATAAAATAAAAAATAAAAATAAATAAAAAATAAATAATGTTCTAGTTCTCCACAATGTTTGAAAAGGAGATATCTATTGCGCTGATTTCTATTGTGGAAAAAAGGGATGTATGAATGTAACAAAGTGAGAAATGTTCTTGCGTATATGAAAAAAAAATAATAGCTAGGACACAATTTATTATTTTAGAAAGAGTATTGCAGATTGTTTCAGCACGATGTTTTCCAGTCATTTGGAACTCAGATCCTGTCAGTTCAAGCCAGCAAGACCAACGGTCAGACAAAATGAGAGATGAATTTCAAAACATCTGCAAAGTACTAAGTTGTGAAGAGGCTAATGTACCATTTTGCATAAATATTTTTATGTTTTACACAATTCAGGTCTAAACATTAGAAGAGTCTGAACCGTCATGGAATGCCACAATAGCTGTACAAGTTTATTTTTTCTGATATGTTTATGATTTATGTGACAAGCAATTATTTTATACCTTCATTCTTTTGTCTCCTATCCAAATGTCGTCTTGCATCCAAAGAATTGCAAGGATCTTCTGTTTGACTGATATTCACATATGAAAAGGGTTATTTTTTTTAACCCAGGAAACAGAGATGTCAACTCTCTATCATGTTGGAAGAGCACAGTGGTCTTGAAATTGCATTGGGGAAAAAACCCCTTCACAATATTTGCAACCCTGTGTATTATTGCATAGTATGGAAGGAGGAAATGTTCTGTAGAAGAACTGAGATGGAAGTACAACCGCTTCCTTCATATTAGTCAAGAAAGACATAAAAGACAATAATTCCCAGGTTCAACTCTTAATCAAACTTTTTTTTTATTTCTCATATAATTAAAGGTGGCTCTTCCCAGGGAACCAGTGAAATGGAATGCCAGAAAACTTATCAATATTCCCTGTAAAGTGGTACATGATCCGATTAAGAAAGAAGAGAGAGAGAGATACACAAATTCATATATTCAGAATTTCAAAGGATTGCCTATTAAAATTTATCTACTTATTTATTTGTTGCCTTTACAGCCTGTTTCTTCTTTGAAGGCAATTTACTTGGGAGGAGCCTCCCTAATTTTATCCTCACAATAACAACCCCATGAGGATGGATTGTTTTGAGAGAGCTATTGGCACAAAGTCAACCAATGAGTTCCATAATCAAGGGGGTTGTGCATTGATTTTCCCTCGGTCCATCACCAACACCCGAACCATTAAAGTACATTTGTTCCCTTCTATGCACCATGCTTGATTTATCTAATACATGCTTTTTCTTTTGTATTAAATATTAAGAGGACTTAACATTAGAAGATGAATTCATGACATTACAATTGTAAGGTAAAGTTTCCTTGAATCAGTCTCAGCTTCTAATACCTTTATGGAGATGGTCATGTAGTTTTCTTGGCAACAGTACAAAAGTGTTTGCCACTTCCTTCTTCTTCCTTTTTTTTTTTGCCTTCTGAATTTAAATTAAAGCCTGGGATTCCCTAGAAGTCTTCCCTCTAAGATTGATCCTACTTAGTTGGGTGCCCCAATATATGCAGGTTGTTAATAATAAATAACATTTTATTTTCAATCATAGAGCAGCACAAGATAATACAAAACCATAAAATTTACAGCCAACAAAATTTACAGCTGGAAACTTCATCAATAAAGTGTGAAGAATGACTAAAATATTAGCATTACTATCACAAATGTCTAATGATATTAAATTTTAATACTGCACAGAAGAAAGATGCAACATAAAATATAAGGTCTTGATAAATATTAATAGATGTATAAGATAACAATTAAAAAAAAATCCTATCACTGCACAGAAGCAGTTTAAGCTCTAAAATATACGAGATAACTAAAACTGCTTACCAATACCAAATTATGAACATTATAATTTTCAAAACTATATATAGGAATAATTAATATTCAAACTAAAACTAATCCTTTCCACCCAGGGGTGGGATTCAAATTTTTTAACAACCGGTTCTGTGGGCGTGGCTAGATAGGCATGGCTAGGTGGACATGGCCATGTGACTGGGTGGGAGTGGCTTCTTTTTTTGCAGCAAACCCCCCCCCTGTTTTTTGCCTTCTGGGCCTCAAGGGAGCCTTTTGGGTGGTGCTTTTGCTCCCAGAAGGCTTCCCTGGGACTCAGGAAGGAAAAAAATGGAGCGGGGGGGCACACAGCACCCTCTGTGCTCTGTTTCTGAGCCTTCTGGGCCTTGGGGGAGCTTTTGGGGGCCCATTTTTGCTCCCAGAAGTTTTCCCTGGGGTCCAGGAAGGCAAAAAACAGAGTATGAGAGGGCAGCTCCCTCCCATGAGCCACCCTTTGCCTCCTGGGCCTCAGGAAAGCCTCCTGGGGGAAGCAGTAAGGGAGATCCCGGCACAGCTGATCATCAGAACAGCTGATTGTTGGGAGGAAAAAAAGAAATACCTTAAGGAATGCCTGGGAGGGGAGAATGCAGTCAGCGATGTCGGGCATGCACTTGATGTCTTGCATGCATGATAAGGACTGACTGGGCAGGTAGGGGAGGGGTTGGGCGGGTGGAGAGGGGCGGGGCCAGACAAGGTCATGATTTGCTGGTTCTCCAAACTGTGTAGAATCAAAACAACTGATTCTATAGAACGGGTCTGAACCAGTAGATTCCCACCCATTTCCACCTAAGCTCAAGGTTCAGTTTCACCACTACCCTGAAGCTGCAGGGATCCAATATTTTTTTTAGAATAATTGCACCTCTGCTTGAAATAAGCTGAGGCCCACTTAATTCATTTCCCTTGATGATAGAATACTACATATATCCTACAGTCAAGGAATGGCCAACAGCCATGTTACTGAAATCCATCAGCCACGCATCTCATTCCACTCCTGAGGATTCAAATTAGCTTATGATGATGAGCCATGGTGTCACAGTGGTTAGAGTACAGTACTTCAGGCTACTTCTGCTGACTGCAGACTGACTGCAATTTGGCAGTTAGAATTTCTTCAGCCTTCCATCTTTCTGAGGTGGGTAAAATGAGGACCCAGATTGTTGGGGGCAATATGCTGACTCTGTAAACTGCTTAGAGAGGGCTGTAAAGCAAGGTAAAGCAATATATAAGTAAGTGCTATTGCTATTGTGTCATAAATCTAAATTGTGGTGATCTATGAGCTTGGTTGTTTGCTTGAAGACTTTTCATTATCCGACTAGGTAACATCATCATTGATGTTGAGCATATGAGCACTGATGATGTTACTTAGTTGGGTAATCAAAAGTCTGAAAGCAAACAGTCAAGCTCTGAGAGCAGTAAAGATTCCACAATCCAACCCTAAGCTACCTATATTCTCGTCTATTAAACCTAAATTCTACAAAAGATGAGGAATGTGTTCTTT